>NC_084461.1:33944848-34247878 GCF_027409185.1 Cynocephalus volans | reverse complement strand
TGCTACTTGATGCTGACTACAGAGAAATTAATGTCTCTGGAATGGCATTCCATAGATGAGAAAAATATCACATTATTTTAATGTGTTGGAGCTGCAAAAATAAAAAATAATTTCCTGTTTCCCTTAGGTTATAAAAATTTACATAATCCTCTCCAGATTGATCACATTCAGCACCACGCTATGGAAATGTAAACACTTCTGGAAATAAAACAGCTTTTATAATTAAAAGTTTGAAAAAAAATCAGTCCAAACCACAAAACCATCTGCGGTTGAACACATCCCCTGCCGTGGGGTCTGTCCCGAATTTCCCTGCTCCGGGAGGCAAGAACGGTCCAGCCCAGAGGTCACACACAGACTTTATACCCTAAAGGCAGGAGTGACATTCAAAATATTTAACAACCATTATGGCCCAGGGCAAGGACTAATCAGAAGATGGCTGTTGGGCTTAGCATTGGAGCAGGGAGCTGGAGGCCCCATGGTAGCAGATGGAACTTCTTTACAGCCAGACTGCAGGGAAGTGGGGAGGGGAGGTGCTGCAGGGGAATGGCCTGGAGCACGGGGAGCTACTCACCAATCAGAACAGAAAAATTTCACCAATTTAACAACTGGTACAGCTGTGCCGGTACATACCCACCAAATATTGTCCCTGCCCCAAGGGACCAGGCAAAAACCAAAATGATGGGAACAAGCTGGCTGAAGGATCTATGGCCTGCAAAGGGGACAGTCATGATTTAGCTCCAGCCGATTGCTGCTAGACCCTCTGATTTTTCATGAGAAGCCAAAAAATCTGTATTTCATTTTGGCAAGTAGTGCACGTAAAAAAGAAATATATGTATATGTATATGTATATGTATATGTATATGTATATGTATATGTATATGTATATGTATATGTATATGTATATGTATATGTATATGTATAAAGCCAAAAATAGATCTGCAGGTGACTATTTTACAAACTCTGATGGTTAATGTAAGATCAGTGATCAGTGACCAGTCTCCATAGAAGCATGAACCCACCAAGTTTTTCCAAAAACCCATATTTCTCTCCATCCCCACAACCCTGCCCTGGTTCAGTCATCTCATGCCTCACCTGCTTTACCACAACAGACTCTAAATGGACTTTTCTGACTCACCCAGAGGCCTTGTCTTGTTTATGGCTGTATCTGTAGGGCCTAGTTCAGAGCTTGGCACCTAGAAGCACAAAAAGAACAAGATGGGAGAAAGGAAAGATGTGTTCAGTTATTTTCAGTCACTTTACTATCATGTCAAACAGCAGCACCTAATGGTGATATGTAGTATTGCAACCCAGCTTTATTTCACTGGGAACATGCTCACTTAACGGGAGGAAATAAATGAGTGTGATATCTAAAGATTACATAACATAAGAAAGAGCCCAAAATTGAAAGATGCACCAAAGGCATCTGTAATAGTCATGGCCACCATGTTAACTCTTTCTTTCCAACTCAAACTACTGAGGGACTTTCTTCTTAATCATGAAAATATAGCTCAAATTCTTTAATAATTTTTTTTATTTATTTACTTATTTGTTTGTTTGTTTCTTTATGTATTTATTTATTTTGGTGGCTGGCCAGTAAGGTTTTTTTGTTGTTGTTGTTTTGGTCACCTGGCCAACTTAACATTTTTTTAGAAAGTAGAATTTTAATTTTAGAAAGCAGGTCTATAGTCAGTTCCCCTATAACATTTTACTCCTGAAAATTTGTATAATTTTCAGGTCTCAGTAGTTTCTCTTAAAAAGAGATAGTCTTTGTTTCATAATAATGTGACTGTACATAACACTACCAAACCATATACTTAAAAATGGTTAAGATGGTAAATTTTATGTGATGTATTTTTAACCACAATAAAAACATTTAAAAACAAATATATAGAAAAAGAGAGATGGTCCTAGGCCACCCTCCTTCATCAGAGGTCCTTGTATTGGAGAAAGCTGGCACCAACACAAGACAGAAAAGGAGAAAGAAAAATTGAGATGGGGCCCACACCCGTGGTCCTGGCATTTCATGGTCCAATCTTAGGAACAGCTGTGCCAGGGTAAATACTTTTTTTCTGTCTAGTTTTTATTATCCCATTCTGCCAGGGATGTTCATTCATTCAGGAGGCATTTATTGAGTGCCTACTACAGAGGCTCTGAGGATATCATTAAAACATAATCTCTGCCCTTACTGTAAGTCCAGAGTCTAGTGAATGTATGTCCAATACACTTGGAATTGGAGTAGACGCCTGCTAAGGCTCAGCCTCTCTATGCTTCACCAGTCCTTAGCAGCATTCCCATGCCTGGTCATGAGATCAGGTGGCCACAGGGGAGCCTCAAGCTTGCCTGGAGCTAAAGATGCCCACCACTTTCTTGTTCACTTCCAGGTAAGAAAGCATCCAATGTCCCCTCATTAGTTTCTTCTTTGCCATGCCCTACTCTGAATGCAAGAGGTTCTGGGTTTGCCTTAGATAGCATTACAAAAGCTGAAGGCAAAATGAATGGTGGAGGCAAGGGGCATCTGTGTATGCCTAGTGGGCAAAAAAATGTAAACATCCCCACTCCCATGTTTTCCTGATGCCATGAGGCTTTTGCTTTCTGTAACCTTGGAAATTTCTCATCCCCAGACTGGCTCCTAGGGAAGGTACTCATTCATTGTAACCCTAGTATTCCAGCAGCTTGGTGGAAGTTAGATCAAAGGATGTTAGAACCAGAAAGTGTAGAGTAAGAAATTGCATGTTATAGATGAGGAAACCGAGACTCCAGGAGATTAGTAAATTTCCCAAGCTCACAGCAAATTATTGACCAAGCATGGACCCGAGCTCATGTCTCCTGACTCCTACCACAATCTATGCCAAACGTGAGACACCTTCACTAAGGACATAGAGGTAGACTATTCAGCTATAGCTTGTCTAAATTCAGGCCAAGTCTTAAAAGTTTTTCCTGGTCATTTTAAATGTCTTTTTGGTAACTCTCTGGATTAAGGTAATAGTGGCAACTTCTGTACCAAATAATCAGTGCTAATAGCCACGTGATACTCCATGGATTTTATACAGAAAGGCAGGAGGGCCTACCAGGAAGACAGCCACCCTGAAGATTGGATGGTGTTCCAGTCCCAGGTCTAGTTCTGTGAGAACCTGGGTAGACAAGAGAGCAACAAAGCGGAAAACATCAGGACCAGATCCAAGAGACCCATCATAGCCGAACAATACAACCACACTCCTTGGTGAGGCCTTCAAGCACATAGATTCTTCAATGGCTAGTTTGAAGAGCAGGCCCTCACCCTTAAGTTCCACTTTCCAGTCAGTGAGATGATGTTGGAGGTCACTGTCAGCTCTAGAGCACATCTCTGTGCCTCAGTATCCTCATGAGTGAAATAATTTATTGAGAAACTCTAGGGTAGTTATTGTGAAATCAAAATATAAAGTGAAAGCTATTGTTAAATTGAATCCAAGTTAAGGTAGCACATCTTTAATCAATATCACCTCTATTATCATAGAGTATCTTTCCTCTTAAGAACTCCAAGTATGGGGTGCTCCATTTTACAGGCAGAAAGATAGAGGATCAAGAGGTTGAATTGGGGCCAAGACTGAAACACTCCTTGGGTCTTTATAGATCAGCCATATTACCATCAAGTTCTTCAGAGCACCTGAGCTACTAAGTTTCCCAGATTTACTCAAACTCAGAAGCAGAAAGAACATGAATACTCTATTGTCTTGAGCAGTGTTTCCCAAATAGCACCCATGACCTTGTATTTCAGAGTCACACAAGACATTTGTGGCAAATGCAGATTCCTGGGCCTTGTCCCAGGAATTCATTGAATCTGAATGACTGGGGATGGGGCCCAGGATTTGGTATTTCTAATCAACGTCCCCAGATGACTCATGCCGCCTAATATTTTAGAATCAGTTTCTTCTCATATCACATCACCCTTTTATGTCAAGACCGGCCACTGGAAGACTGAATCCAGAGCATGTCTTTACTCACAGAGTTTCCCTCCGGGCACATTTTTTCAGCAACTTGTAAGACACACAAGCTATTAGAATGGGCCCTATGGAGAAGAATATCACTTATGGCATTTTGGATTTCAGAAGGAGAAAGAGTCCAACTCCCATTTCCCAAAGAATGACTGCTTCAACAAATGGCTGAGTGAGAGGTTAGTAATGCAGCCATGACCACAACTATGTGCCACCCAGACAGACGCTGCCCATGTGCGTGACTTACACCCCAGTCATGGCTTTGACTTTTGCGGGGTCTCTGGTCTGCATTCCTCTAAGGCCAGATCACTTCATATTGGAGGGTTAACAATATATTTATGAACAATGCCCATAAAATGCTACTTTCGGGCTACAGAAATTCTTGATTTCAGGATCTGCTTAGCCACACCTGCTAGTTTAAGTCTGGTTTAAGTCCCTGTGCCTTGTTTTCTTTAGAAGCAAAACATAAACTCCCTCACTGCCCTGCCTCTGAGGCGAGCGGCCAGGATAAGGAGGCAGGATTTGCAGAAAGCTCAGTGGTGCAGAGGAGAAACTTCAGCTCACGCTCAGCTGCCCTTGTGTGAATTATACACTGTGGGATTTAGGAGGAAATCAAAATGGATTCTGCCAGAGAGGCTCATCTTCTGGGTCTTGCCAAGCAACACAGCCAGGGGACAGAGCCGAAGAGGAGCCAGCTTGCCCCTTCTAATCCTACGCAAGGACTTCTGCGTTCAGCACTTGGTCTTGCTCTGCTGCACTGCTCCAGCACACACAATGCCAACAGCCCCGCATCCCCACGCGGTCGGTTCCTGCAGCACGGGAAGGAGGCAACTTCAGTGATCACCGTGGAATGCACCAGGTTTTGTAGCTGTCACCATGCCAACCAGCTGGCATGCCCCTTCCTCACAGGGCGTCCTGGGATGTTTCTTCAGTCCACCTCTAATTCTTTCAAAGCCTCCTCAAAATTGTGGGTGTTTTAAAAAGAGAGGAAAGAGAATAGACTCAAGACTGACTTATGCTCAAAAAATTCTCAAAAATCTTAAGTCTTTAGTGAGGTCTCTAAATATTTGCATTCTCTAATGTCTGTTTTTAAAAGAACAATGTGAATTTTAAGTAGATGTCTCAGCTTAATGAAAAGACTTCAATATGACTAATCGTAGCTGAGAAAGTTATCAAAACAAAATGAAGAAACTGCTTTCAGGGTCTCTGGACTGTGTTTGAGAGACGTGTATGTAGACAATCCAGAGCCCCCTCAGAAAGCCATTTGAAGACTGATAGAAGGAGGACCAAACTGAGAGAAGACTGGGGACTTAGTCTAGAATCGCAAGCAACTTCATTTTAGTTAGGTCAAATTTGTGTCACCGTAGAGTGATTTACAAGGATAATTCAAAAAGTCCACGAAAAGATTCGCATTCCCTTTAATTCTATTGTCCTATGAACTTTTTGAAGTACCTTAGTACGTACAATATATTGGTCCTTTGCATAACTGTAATAAGCATTTACTGTTGTCTTAGCCATTGGCTAAGTCTTTTTCTTAGGTTAATTATCTCGTTTAATCTTGACAACAACCCCATGAGTTAAGTATTTATATTTCAGTTTTGTAGGTGGGGACTGTATTAGTTTGCTAGGGCCACCATAATAAAATACCACAGTCTGGGCAGCTGAAGCAACAGAAATTTATTTTCTCACAGTTCTGGAGGCTGGAAGTCCAAGATCAAGGTGTCGGCAGCATTGGTTTCTCCTAAGGCCTCTCCCCTTGGCTTGCAGATGGCCACCTTCTTGCTGTGACTTCACATCATCTTTTTTCTACGTGCAGGCCTATCCCTAGTGTCTTTTCTAGTGTCCAAATCTCCTCTTATAAGGACAGCAGTCAGATTGAGTTAGGGCCCACCTAAACAGACTCACTTTAACTTAATTACCTCTTTAAAGGCTCTATCTCCAAATACAGTCATCTTCTGAATTCCTGGGATTAGGGTTTCAGCATATGAATTTGGGAGGTCAGGGGAGACACAATTCAGCCCATAACAGGGACATTGAGGCTCAAAGAAGTGAAATAATTCACCCTACACAGTACATGGCAGAGCTGGATCCCAGCCTAGGTCTATTTCATTCCAATCAGTAATAGGACAGTGACCCCCAAGTATAGTAGAGCTAAAGGACCACTGGGCCAGTGCCAAAGATCCTGGTTACGGTCCCAGCTCTACCATTAACTAACAGTGTGCTCTGACACAAGTGGCTGACCCTCTGGGTCCTAGTTTTCTCATCTGCAAAATATGGGGCTCAGAGTAGACCATCTCCAATATCCTTTCCAGGTCTAACAGTCTTTAATTATAGCTTTGCCCTTCCACATTATTCTAGAAGCTCTCTGCTGCTTTCTCTGGATTTCATGACACAAGGTTGGTCTATGACTTATGAGATGTTTAGTCCTTCATCTCCTTGGCAGTCCAATCACAACCTCGTTCTTATGGGTGGAATACGCTCTGCTTGACAAGCATCTGCTTTGCCACAGCACACATTATGATGTAGTTCCCAAAGCACATTGAGGCAAGGGTGAGGAACTGCTTGTCAGACATCTCCAGAGATAAATAACATTTGCCTTCTGTGCTGCTCTGTCTTCTCGTTATAAACAGTTCTGTGATCCTCAGTAAAGGAAAAAGTAAAATGTGACCACACATAAATTAAAAGAATAATGTTGATTGTTATTGACTGTTCATAACGACAAAGAGCTTGGAAGATGCGAGGAAAGCCAGTCGCAGCTTGGTTAGAACCTTGCACCTGGCCCTGAAGCAAATTCACAAGTCTCACCAGCAGGCCACATTGTCAGGCGAAAGAGAGTCATCGCACGTGGGGTTCAGCCACCCTGGGAGCTGGATGAAAGAAAGAACATGGCCACTGGGGAAGACCATCAGGAGAAAGTCTCCAGGCATGGGTCGTAGGCTAACCTCCAGCTTCCAGGAGGTGGGCACTGAGCAGGCAGGGGCTGGATTTCAAAAGCAGGTGTGGAGATTTTTGAGGTGAAGAAATAGATCTGCAGCATGTTCTTCAGGACTTTCCCCTTTCAGATCATACACACATATACATAATACAGCATTTCTAAGAAATATCCTGAACTGAAATCTGTGAATAGTCTGCCTACTCCTGCTAGGCCCCTCTGAAAAGAGATGTAGTCATAAGGACAGTTGAATAGCATTTTATGACCCAGAAACTACTTTCACACTTTGCTCCTCACAGCATCCTCCAGAGTCACTGAGGCTCCAAAGAGATTATTCAACTTGTCCAACCTGGGATTTGAACCCAGGTCTCCTGATTCCAAAGCTTTTCTCTATACTATGTATCTCTAAATAATGAGACTTTTTTCCCCAAAGGAAAAAATCTTTCTTATTTTTAAAACAAAATAAGGGGAAGAAAAAACTCTCTGTATTTAAGAGGCAAGATTGCTGCTGGCAACATTTGTCATGGTTGACTTGCCATTTTTCATAAACAAGAGGCAATAGAGTCAAAGGGAAAGACCATACAGCAACCAACAAAGTGAACACAATACTTTTTAATTGTGGGGAGAAACAAGGACAAAAAAGAAAAAACCAATATCAAAATAGCCTGTGAGAAATACAGAAGACAACTTTCCCATTATTCTAAATTTGGAAAGGTTTCAGATGCTGTCAAAGCCAGCACCATGAGGGCCATTGTGCTCAGCACGGACGACCGTGAAGCCAACAGGAGCTAAGTCACGGTCCCATTTGGCTCCATGAGAAGCCGAATCAATCAGGATCAGGGCCCCTCCCCTCAAAACAAACTTTGCCAAAACTCGGATAACCTCCACATTGGATGGCAACCTCTTAAACACGTAGATTCAAATTCTCCTTGCTGGTAGAGCATCCTTTCTGCCACCACAATGATTCTTGACTATGGGGATGATATATACTTGGATTTATTTTCTAAGAATATGCCCTTCATGTACATTCATTGAGAAACTAATGATAAATAACTAGAAGAGGCAACAACGATGTTAGCATTTCATAGTTTGCAAAGCACTTTCACATAGACCCTAATTTAAACTGTAAAGCACTGTGCTGGATGTAAGCTAGGTGGTTAACATTGTTCCCATTCTACAGATGAAGAAACTGAGGTTCAGAGTTTATGTGACTTTACTAAACTCACAAAATTAATAAATAGCAAAGAAGAAACATGAACCTGAAAACTCCTGACTTCATATTTCATGCCGAGATAGGAGATGCTCAGTTTCTGGGTTTCACGCTACTCCCCGAGGTCTCAGGCCCCTCCTCTAGGCCCTCTCCTAGAGGAAAGCTCCTGTTGCTGGTTAGACCTACTTTTAGTACTAAGGGGAAAATGAGACAACAGGGGGCTGACTTATGCAAATCCGGTGGCTGGGCATGCTCAGTAGAGGTTTATATAACCCTGGTAGCTGAATGACCTTCCACTAGAGGTGCTAGAGAGAACTGAATATTCTTGAATATGTCTGGTGCATTTAATAAGATATGACCAATGAACATGCTCCAAAGGGGACCAGCTGAGCATGTGCAAGACTTTACATAACTGGGAACCACCTCCTTGATTGAATATTGATTAGATGGCAAAACTGTAAAAGCCAAATCCCAGCAGATGAGGTTGTTGCCCACTCTCCTGGAGCCAGCCCACCCTTTGCTGGCTGAGGTGTGTGTGCTTTACTTTTGTATTAAGTTTACTTTCAGTAGGTGGCTGCTCACTTTCTTGAGCCAGACTGCACTCCGTACTGAACTTCAAGTGTGTATTTCTTGCTTTTGTGTTAAACTAGGTGTGGGCCCTACTCAGTCTCTGGAGCTAGGCCACTCTTTCTCTGTGAAATCCGTATCTCTTATTCATGATTTTAAACCTGTTCTCATTTTCTACTGTGACTCTGCTCTTGAATTCTTTACTGTGGTGGAGTCAAGAACCTGGTAAGAGGACAGGGTGGGTTAAGGCAGACTACTGGGACCTCCAGACACTACCTCCGATATCAATGCTACTTCCAAGATACCAGACATACCACTAATTGAGACTCCTTGATTAATATGGTAAATATTATCTACCATATGTTTATCCTTTGCCATGGCTGATGAACTTCAGGGGTCTGGGGAGTGGCAACAGACATCTGTTCATGTTGGCTCTGTCCAGCAGATGCGGGAACATCCAGTTGTCAGCTACCTATGCTTCCAAGTGACTTACAAACCACAAAACCGTCTTCAGTTATTCAGCCATACATGTCTCAGAATTTAAAAGGATGCAAGGAAGACTTGCTCATAGGCTTACAACCTCATGGATACTTTGGATTAGGAAGCCACAATGCCAAGCTGGCTGGTTTGCTCAGTTAGTTAGAGCATCCTGTTGATAACCCCAAGGTCAAGGGTTTGGATCTCTGTGCCAGCCAGCTGCCAAACAAACAAAAAGATAGGAAGCTACATGCTGGACGTCTGTCTGTCCTGAGGATAGGGAGATAAGACCAAGTGAGGATGTCATAGCAGCTCGGAGAACCACTGCCAGGCAAGTTGACTGAGGGGAGATGGGTAAGGGGGCAGCAACTCTGCCGACTCCACAGAACTGAAGGAAAGAGTCCTATGATTATTTCCTTTAGCTCTAACCTCTGGGCTGACCCAAGTGGTTCATGACAGTCTCCTCACCCCCGTCCCATCAAGAAAAGTCAAGTGATCTCACTACCATAAGACAAATTCTTAATGAGTTCAATTTCAGAAGATTGAACAGGAAGTCACTCTGGAAACTAATGGCTAAATACTCAAAACGTAAAATGAATTAGCTGCATTGGAAATTTTATTAGTTATTTATTGCTGTGTAACAAGTTACCCCAAAACTTACTGGATAAAACAATAGTCCCAATAATTCAGGTCTATACTGAGGGAGAGAGGGGAGAATTCTACACTTTGATGTTGGACTCTGAGGATCTTCCTGTGATTTTTTTTTTTTTTTTTTCTTTTTCCGAGCCTTCAGCAAAGTATGGTGAGATGCAGTCTTGAGAAGCCCCATCTGGATCCAAGTGTTCCTCACATCTTGTTGTTAAGTGTATTAGTTTCCTAAGCCTTCCTTAACAAATTACCACTAACTGGGTGGCTTAAAACGACAGGAAATTATTCTCTCAGTTCTGGAAGCCAGAGGTCTGAAATCAGGGTGTCAGCAGGGCTGTGCCCTCTCTAAATGCTCTAGGGAAGAACCTTCTTGCCTCTTCCATCTTCTGGTGGTTGCCGGCAGTTCTTGGAGTTCCCTGACTTGTGGTTACATCACTTCAGTTTCTGCCTCTGTCTTCACATTGTCTTTTTCCCTCTGTGTGTATCTCTGTGTCCCCGTGTCTTCACATAGTCTTCTTATAAGAACACCAGCCAGTGCATTTAGGGCCCACCTTAATCCAGTACAACCTCATCTTAATTTAACTAATTGTATCTGTAAAGATCCTATTTCCAAATAAAATCACATTCTGAGGTTCTGGAAAGACATGCGTACTATACTACCAATATTGTCCAGAACCATCTTTGTCCAATTGAGGAATCACAGATAAGGTAACTACCGAGATTACAATGATTCTATCTAGCAAATATTAGTCATTCTTTTTGACCCCCCTCCCCCATAATTCCATTTTCAGTAACCAATCTAAGAATTATATATATATAAAGAAACTTTAGGCATAGAGCTATTCAAAGCATCACTGCTTATAATATCAAATTTAAAACCAATCTGTATTTCCAATAGTAGGAGGTTGGTTAAGTAGAGACAATACATCTACATAATGCACTACAAAGTAGGCAATTGTAGTGGATTGAATTATGTCCCCTCAAAACTCACTGAAGCTTGAATTGTGTTCCCTGAGTTTTAGGTATTAGAAATTTAGCCCCCACTGTGACTGTTAAGAGAAATCCTATTATGGAAATTGAAAGGTGGAGCCTTGAAGAGGTGATTGGATTGTAGGACCGTGCAGTAGTGAATTGATTAAAAATGGTGGTCAGGGGCGTGGTTCTGAGGGCTTTAAAAGAGGAGGAGAGTCTGTCTCTCTCTGCAATCTCTGCTCTTTCTGCTTCCACAATATTGCAATGTGAGACCCGTGGGTCACTGCTGCCACCACCAAGATCCTCACCAGATGTGTTCCCTGGACTTTGGACTTCCTAGCCTCCAAAACTGTAAGCAATAAATTTTGTTTTTCTTCAGAAATCACCCAGTTCTATTTTGTTATGAGCAACAGAAACGAACTGATACACCAATAAAATTATACATGATGTTTGTAATGTGGAAAATTTACATATTTATTTAACAAGTGAAAAATATACTATATTGTTTATAAATATATATAAGTATGCTTTAAGAAGAGGAGAAAATAAATCTCATAACTATACATAAAAGAAAAAAATTGGAAGGTAATTCATCAAAATATTAGCACTGCTTGTATTTGAATAGTTAAATGATCTTTTTTAAAAATGTTTTATGTTATTCAACTTACATATGATGTATAAGAAACAACCCCAAAACTTAGTTGAATATGACAATAATCAATTATTTTGCTTATTCATTTACAATTTGGGTAAGGCTCTGCAGGGATTGGTTCATCTCTGCTTCGTGCAAAAGACAATGTGACTCAAATGGGACTGGAGGATCTGGTTTCCAAGCTGGCTCAAGAACATGCTGGTTCTGGCTGTCAGCTGGGGGGACCTCAGAAGCATGTACCGGATCAGTAGGAGTTAAAGCAAGAACGACAGGGAGAGGTAGAATCCTGGATGTTACGAATTAGAACTACTGACAAAGGAATGAAAAGATAAATTTTGGTTTTAAAAGGCTAACTGGTGGCAGAATGAAAGATGGGGGAGATGAGGACCAAATGAAAAACAGGGAGACTAGCTGGGAGGTGATCTCCTAAGTGGTCCTGGTGAAGGCTAGATAGAAGAGGGTCTAAATTCTAACAGGGGTGGTAGCAGAGAGAGGAAGGGAAGATGAGAGGTTCAGAAGATAGCGTGGGCAGAAACTGGCAAATGATTAAATGGGGTGGGAGTGGGGGGTGAGGCAGGAGTTATGACCATGACTTCCAGGTCCCTTCTTTGAGCAGCTAGAAATGAAGCTGACCAAGATGGGGAACACCAGGTTGTATTGGAGAGGACAATGAGGCCTGAGGGACATGCAGAGGGCCAGGGCCTGTGAGACAACTGACTGGTGATGTCCACCTGGTGATAGGACTATAGGTCAAATGAATGCCCACTATTTGTCCAGTCCTGCTTCTAAGGTCCTCCCCTCACCAAATTAGAAATCGGAATCCTTATGTGTATTTTGCCAATCTCCTGTGGAAAAAATAATCCTTTGTATAACTCTCTAGAGTGAGACAGATCATCTCAAACATGAAAAGGCCCACTTATGTTGTGGGTGACAGTGAGAAACTCATCTTCGTGCAAAATTTGCCTTTCTCTCCCTTACATCATAGCAGACTCCGCCAAGACCACTACGATCAAGTTTTTATTCCTCCCCCAACCCTCCACTGCAACTTTTGGCTGCACAAGACGAATACTTCCATATGGCGCAATGTTTATGTTAAGATGGGGGAAAATCTGAGATGCTTTCAATAAGTTTTACCCAAGAAGCAATAAATTTATAAATCCTATGCAGCTGGAACAAAATATTAGTCTGTAATTGATTTTGTTTTTTTTTTTTTTTTTTTTTTTTTTTTTTTAAATTTTATTTTGTCGATATACATTGTAGCTGATTAATGCTCCCCATCACCAAAACCTCCCTCCCTTCTCCCTCCCCCCCTCCCCCCCAATCATGTCCTTTCTGTTTGTTTGTTGTATCAACTTCAAATAATTGTGGTTGTTATATCTTCTTCCCCCCCCCCGGTTTGTGTGTGTATGTGTGTATGTGTGTGTGTGAATTTATATATTAATTTTTAGCTCCCACCAATAAGTGAGAACATGTGGTATTTCTCTTTCTGTGCCTGACTTGTTTCACTTAATATAATTCTCTCGAGGTCCATCCATGTTGTTGCAAATGGCAGTATTTCATTCGTTTTTATAGCTGAGTAGTATTCCATTGTGTAGATGTACCACATTTTCCGTATCCACTCATCTGATGATGGGCATTTGGGCTGGTTCCAACTCTTGGCTATTGTAAAGAGTGCTGCGATAAACATTGGGGAACAGGTATACCTTCGACTTGATGATTTCCATTCCTCTGGGTATATTCCCAACAGTGGGATGGCTGGGTCGTATGGTAGATCTATCCGCAATTGTTTAAGGAACCTCCATACCATTTTCCATAGAGGCTGCACCATTTTGCAGTCCCACCAACAATGTATGAGAGTTCCTTTTTCTCCGCAGCCTCGCCAGCATTTATCGTTCATAGTCTTTTGGATTTTAGCCATCCTAACTGGGGTTAGATGGTATCTCAATGTGGTTTTGATTTGCATTTCCCGGATGCTGAGTGATGTTGAGCATTTTTTCATATGTCTGCTGGCCATTTGGATATCTTCCTTAGAGAAATGCCTACTTAGCTCTTTTGCCCATTTTTTAATTGGGTTGCTTGTTTTCTTCTTGTAAAGTTGTTTGAGTTCCTTATATATTCTGGATATTAATCCTTTGTCAGATGTATATTTTGCAAATATTTTCTCCCACTCTGTTGGTTGTCTTTTAACTCTTTTAATTGTATCTTTTGCTGTGCAGAAGCTTTTTAGTTTGATATAATCCCATTTGTTTATTTTTCCTTTGGTTGCCCGTGCTTTTGGGGTCGTATTCATGAAGTCTGTGCCCAGTCCTATTTCCTGAAGTGTTTCCCCTATGTTTTCTTTAAGAAGTTTTATTGTCTCAGGGTGTATATTTAAATCCTTAATCCATTTTGAGTTGATTTTAGTATACGGTGAGAGGTATGGATCTAGTTTCATTCTCCTGCATATCGATATCCAGTTATCCCAGCACCACTTGCTGAAGAGGCAGTCCCTTCCCCAGTGAATAGGCTTGGTGCCTTTGTCAAAGATCAGATGGCAGTAAGTGTGTGGGTTGATTTCTGGATTCTCTATTCTATTCCATTGGTCAGTGTGTCTGTTTTTATGCCAGTACCATACTGTTTTGGTTATTATAGCTTTGTAGTATAGCTTAAAGTCAGGTAGTGTTATGCCTCCAGCTTTATTTTTTTTGCTGAGCATTGCTTTGGCTATTCGTGGTCTTTTATTGTTCCATATAAATGTCTGAATAGTTTTTTCCATTTCTGAGAAAAATGTCTTTGGAATTTTGATGGGGATTGCATTGAATTTGTATATCACTTTGGGTAGTATGGACATCTTCACTATGTTGATTCTTCCAATCCAAGAGCATGGAATATCTTTCCATCTTCTTGTATCCTCTCTAATTTCTCTCAGCAGTGGTTTGTAGTTCTCATTATAGAGATTTTTCACCTCCTTGGTTAACTCAATTCCTAAGTATTTTATTTTTTTGGTGGCTATTGTAAATGGGCAGGCTTTCTTGATTTCTCCTTCTGCATGTTCACTATTGGAGAAAAGAAATGCTACTGATTTTTGTGTGTTGATTTTGTATCCTGCTACTGTGCTGAAATCATTTATCAATTCCAAGAGTTTTTTTGTAGAGGTTTTAGGCTGTTCGATATATAGGATCATGTCATCTGCAAACAGGGACAGTTTGACTTCATCTTTTCCAATCTGGATGCCCTTTATTTCCTTCTCTTCTCTGATTGCTCTGGCTAGTACTTCCAACACTATGTTGAATAGGAGTGGTGAGAGTGGGCATCCTTGTCTAGTTCCTGTTCTTAAAGGAAAAGCTTTCAGCTTTTCCCCATTCAGGATGATATTGGCAGTGGGTTTGGCATATATGGCTTTAATTATGTTGAGATACTTTCCCTCTATACCTAACTTATAGAGGGTCTTTGTCATGAATGAGTGCTGAACTTTATCAAATGCTTTTTCAGCATCTATAGAGATGATCATATGGTCCTTGTGTTTGAGTTTATTAATATGGTGTATCACATTTATTGATTTGCGTATGTTGAACCAACCTTGCATCCCTGGGATGAATCCCACTTGATCGTGATGAATAATTTTTCGTATGTGTTGCTGTATTCTGATTGCTAGTATTTTAGTGAGGATTTTTGCATCTATATTCATCAAGGATATCGGCCTGTAGTTTTCTTTTTTGGTTATATCTTTACCTGGTTTTGGTATCAGGATGATGTTTGCTTCATAGAATGAGTTTGGGAGATTTGCGTCCATTTCAATCTTTTGGAATAGTTTGTAAAGAATCGGTGTCAATTCCTCTTTGAATGTTTGGTAAAATTCTGCTGTGAATCCATCTGGTCCTGGGCTTTTCTTTGTTGGGAGCCTTCTAATAACAGCTTCAATCTCCTTTATTGTTATTGGTCTGTTCAAATTTTCTACGTCTTCACGGTTCAGTTTTGGGAGCTTGTGTGTGTCCAGAAATTTATCCATTTCCTCCAGATTTTCAAATTTGTTGGCGTATAGTTGTTTATAGTAGTCTCGAATGATTCCTTGTATTTCAGATGAATCAGTTGTAATATCGCCTTTTTCATTTCTAATTTTTGTTATTTGAGTCTTCTCTCTTCTTTTTTTTGTTAGCCATGCTAATGGTTTGTCAATTTTATTTATCTTTTCAAAAAACCAACTTTTAGATTCGTTGATCTTTTGAATTGTTTTTTGGTTTTCAATTTCATTTAGTTCTGCTCTGATCTTAATGATTTCTCTCCGTCTGCTAACTTTAGGATTGGATTGTTCTTGTTTTTCTAGTTCTTTAAGGTGAAGTGTTAGGTTGTTCACTTGCCATCTTTCCATTCTTCTGAAGTGAGCATTTAATGCAATAAATTTTCCCCTCAATACTGCTTTTGCAGTATCCCACAGGTTTTGGTATGATGTATCATTGTTTTCATTAGTTTCAATAAACTTTTTGATTTCCTGCTTGATTTCTTCTTGGACCCATATGTCATTAAGTAGAATGCTGTTTAATTTCCATGTGTTTGTATAGTTTCCAGAGTTTCGCTTGTTATTAATTTCTAGTTTTAATCCATTGTGGTCTGAGAAGATACATGGGATAATTCCAATTTTTTTGAATTTATTGAGACTTGATTTGTGACCTAATATGTGATCTATCTTGGAGAATGATCCATGTGCTGATGAGAAGAATGAATATTCTGAGGTTGTTGGGTGGAATGTTCTGTAGATATCTGCCAATTCCAATTGGTCTAGAGTCTTGTTTAGATCTTGTGTTTCTCTACTGATTCTTTGCCTAGATGATCTGTCTAATATTGACAGTGGAGTGTTCAGGTCCCCTGCTATTATGGTATTAGTGTCTATTTCCTTCTTTAGGTCTACTAGAGTTTGTTTTATAAATCTGGCTGCTCCAACATTGGGTGCGTACATATTTATGATTGTTATGTCTTCTTGATGGATCAGTCCTTTTATCATTAAGTAGTGTCCCTCATTGTCTCTTTTTATGGTTTTTAGTTTAAAGTCTATTTTGTCAGATATAAGAATAGCCACTCCAGCTCGTTTTTCTTTTCTGTTTGCATGGTAAATCTTTTTCCATCCTTTCACTCTTAGTCTGTGTGAATCTTTATGGGTGAGGTGGGTCTCTTGTAGGCAGCATATAGTTGGGTCCTGCTTTTTGATCCAGTCAGCCAGTCTGTGTCTTTTAATTGGGGAATTTAAGCCTTTAACATTAAGAGTTGTTATTGAAAGGTGTTGATTTATTCTTAGCATTTTATTGGTTGTTTGGTTGTCTTAGGTGTCTTTTGTTCCTTGCTTTCTGATTTACTGTTTGGTTTCTTTGTTTGTTGGTTCCTTAGGTTGTAGATAGTGTTTTTGTTAGCTTGTTTTCTCTTCATGAATGCCATTTTTATTGTACTAGCGGGTTTAGATTTTTCTTAGGTTTTTATGGCAGTGGTAGTTATTTTTCAGGAACCAAACCCAGTACTCCCTTGAGGATTTCTTGTAAGGGTGGTCTTGTGGTAGTGAACTCCCGCAGTTTTTGTTTGTCTGAGAAATATACTATTTGCCCCTCATTTCGGAAGGATAGCCTTGCAGGGTAGAGTATTCTTGGTTGGCAATCTTTGTCTTTTAGTATTTTGAAAATATCATCCCATTCCTTTCTAGCTTTTAGGGTTTGTGATGAAAAGTCTGATGTTAACCTGATTGGGGCTCCCTTATAGGTGATTTGACGCTTCTCTCTTGCAGCTTTTAAGATTCTCTCTTTGTCTCTGAGTTTTGCCAATTTGACTATGACATGTCTTGGAGAAGGCCTTTTTGGGTTGAATACGTTTGGAGATCGTTGAGCTTCCTGGATCTGAAGATCTGTGATTTTTCCTATACCTGGGAAGTTTTCTGCCACTATTTTGTTGAATATGTTTTCAATGGAATCTCCATTTTCCTCCCCTTCTGGAATACCCATGACTCGGATATTTGAGCGCTTGAGGTTGTCTGATATCTCTCTCAGATTTTCTTCCATGTCCTTGATTCTTTTTTCTTTCTTTTTGTCTGCTTGTGTTATTTCAAACAGCCCATCTTCAAGTTCAGAGGTTCTCTCTTCAACTTCGACAAGCCTGCTGGTTAAACTCTCCGTTGTGTTTTTTATTTCGCTGAATAACTTCTTCAGTTCAGCAAGTTCTGCTACATTTTTTTTCAGGACATTGATTTCCTTGTATATTTCCTCTTTCAGATCCTGTATACTTTTCCTCATTTCATCATGATGTCTAGCTGAGTTTTCTTGTATCTCATTCAGTTTCTTTAGAATTATCACTCGAAATTCCTTGTCAGTTATTTCAAGGGCTTCTTGTTCTATAGGATCTAGAGTATGAGATTTATTAACTTTTGGTGGTGTACTTTCTTGATTTTTTGTATTTCTGGTGTCTTTTTTTTGGTGTTTATTCATTGTGGCAGGGGGTTTCACAGTCCACCGGTTTAAGACTAATGACTAACTAGGATGTTGCTGTTGTTGCCAATTTGGTATGGCTCCTGCCGTGACTGCTCAGTTGGCCTCTAGTGTCTTGTGTGTGTGGTTGCCTCGGGTCTTGGGCTTCTCCGGGGATCCACCTTTCTGGTCAGCTTGTACTCTGCTGGGCTGGTGGATCACGTACCACAGGGTGTGTGATCTCTGTTGAGCTTTCACTTTCTGTACAGGACTTCTCCCCGTTCCGTGTGCTCTGGCCCAGGCTGTTAGATCGTGCAGTGGCGACCCCACCGGGTGTGTGGTTTCTGTCGAGTCTCCGCCTCCCTGGCCGCACGTCTCCCCCCTCTGTGCACACTGTGCTGGGTTGGGGCGTGTCTTCTGCACCCCTCGTCTATCAGCTGGGCCTTCAAGACCCTGCTCAGCACCGCCTCGCCCAGGAAGTCTACCAGGTTTCTGCTAGGCACAGACGACCGGTCTCTCTGGGTGCCTTTGTAACACTGTGTAGATCTTTCTCGGGTCTTGTTCACCTTTGTATCCCCCCGGTATAAACCGAGTCTAGTGCCCGCCTGCAGCCTGCTCTCCGGCAGGTTCAAGCGGACCTGGGAACTCTCCTACCACACTATTCCCAACCAGAAATTCGTTAGGCTTTTTTCCAAACTGGTGGTCGCAGAGACGGTATCTGCCTCCCAGTAACAGGAAGTTTACCGGGGCCGGAGTCCAGGGTGTGGTGGAGTGACAGTCGGCCCGCCCGTACTTCCTAGCCCTCCCAAGACTGGTCGGGACGCCCCACACCCCCAGCCCTGCCAGAGAACCGTGGAGGGAGTGGGAGAGGAAGCCGGCCCGCAGGGTCCGGAAAGCCCCGTGCCAGGCCAAGCAAATGGGCTCAGTGATGGCCGAGCAGGGCGGAGCTGCCCGCACCTGGGAAAATGGAGGCAGCACCGGGGCAGTGAGTGGCCTGGTGGTGCAGTCGGGGAGCCGCGTGGGCAACCACCCCCCGAACAGAGCTGTGCCAGGGATCACTCACAGTGCTGTGCCAGGTCGGGCGCTCGCTCTGTCTCTGGTTTGTTGCCTTCCGTGTTCTCGGCGCTGCCGCCTCGGGCTGTTCAGTCGCGGCGCCGCTCGGGCGCTCCCAGGAGTCTTCTTTAATGCCGGCCTGAAACCTCGAATCTTGAATAGGGCAGCTGGCCGCCTTCAGTGCGGCCCCAGCCTCCGGGATCCTGGCTGCATCCACAGCAGCCCTGGCGCCGTGTTCCCTGTTTCAAGACTCACTTTTGCAGCTAAGAATCAGTTCTTTTCCTGCTCCACACTTCAAAGCTGTTGCCTGTAAATGAGGCAGCCTCTCCTGCCGGGGGCAAAGTGGCGTTGAGCCCCCACGACCGGCCAGCAGCAGCAGTCCTCCCTTAAGAGATGGCCAGAGGAAGGTCCACAAGTTTCCCGGCTGCCTGAGGCCCAGTGGCCACCTTTTCCACCTCAGCTACTCCGCGCCAGCCGCCGCAGCCGCCGCCATCTTGAAAACCCTGTAATTGATTTTGGATGAAGTGTATTTCAACAGGAATAGGAAACTTGGGGCAGTCTGTTAATTACTGTTTAGAGATCTTGGGTATCTTCGTATGGCCCTCACTGGCTGTGACCTCAGACAGGTTATTTGACATCTTGAACCTCTTTGGCCTCATCTGTTAAATGGGTTTAGCAATTTTACCTACTCATGGCGTTTCTGTGGGGATTAAATCAACTAATACAAATAAAGAGCGTAGAACAGTACTTGCCACAGAGTACTTGTCAGCAAATGCTAGTTCTTTCTCTTATTGCCTATTATCTACAGCCTCAGTTTCAGAGTAAGGGGAATGGGATAAAGATTAAGAAGGGAGGGAAAAAGGACAGAGAATAGTGTACAAAAATACAGTTATTTAGGCTTTATTTATAGAAGAATGCCCACTGCCACTGCAGAATCTATAGGAAAGAGAGCTGTGTGAATGCAAGTAGTTGTTAAGAAGATTTTGGGGGAAGCAGGAGGGGTAAGTGAAGCCTGTAGAACCAGGAGCTGACATACTTTTTGGATCGTCATTTACTTTTACAATTACCTAATTCACTACAACAAATGAGTGCAGGAGGGCAAAGAGCAAGTACCTAAAAAACCTGAATTGTCTAGTGGGGATTATTTCGCATGCAAAAACTACCCCATGTCTATGTGAAACCAATCCACAGAATTTTATTTTATTGACTTATTACCTTGGACAAACTGCCAACATTCATTTTAGTTTTCTAGTCACAAAAGCATACAGATCTTTTGGAATAATTTTTAATGTATTCCACTTATACAGCCCTTATATTTACAAAGCATTTCTATACCTTCCTAATTTAATACTGATAAAAATCAGACAGTAGATATTAGTAGCCCTATTTTAAAACAGCAAATATTTAGTGCGTATTTACTATGTGCCAGATACTATACTAAATGCTCTACAAGGACTGTCTCATTTAATCCTTCTGACAGACCTGCAAGGTAGGTACTATCCTCATCTGAGGCTTGAGGAGAGAAGTTTAATGACTCTCTCAAGGTGACCCGGAAGTAAAGAGCAGGGCCAGGACTTAAACCCACATTGTCTGACTTCAAAGCCTACTTTCCTAACTTCTAACCACTGTATTCTGCTGTTAAGGATAATCAGATACATGTTCTTTCCATGTATGACAATGCTTTTGGTTTGAACTCAACTTAATTATTTACAGTCATATAAACAACTGTGGTGAAATTATACAGAAATATTAAACTTTTTGATCTCTATATTATGTTCCTAGAGTTGCTTAAGACCGATGTACATCTCAATGTACATTTTCCCCTCTAAGGTTATGAGAATATGTACAAGATCCATGACTGTTGGATAAATTTTCCAAATACCTAAAGTACTTGGTAATAGGCAAAGAATCTGCTTCTTGTTTACTTGTAATACAGTTTAATAGTTGTAGGTAAGAAACTCTAAGCACAATTTTATCAGCACCGCACTCTCCCGAGTGAGCCACGGGCCGGCCCCTCCTCTAAGCACAATTTTAGTGACGGGTAGGCTACCAATCTTTTGAATGGTTCAATAATGCAAAGGACAAAACCTGTTCATAAAAATGTACTTTTTATTTCATAAGCCTTAAAAACAAACAAGCAAACAACAACAACAAAAAAACTTGTCCCATATCCCTCCCCATCATGCAAACAGCTCTCAAATGAGATTCCTCAAATTTTACGTTTTTTCCATTCTGGCTCATTCTTTGCTTCTTCATCATCAGATTCAACTTGAGCAAACATGGTTTTGGGCTGAGTCCTAAAGGAAAAGTTAAAGAAGAGGAGAAGTATTTAGTCAGTAAGCATTTATTATATTATACTTGGCTTCTTTCATCAAGTGGGAGCAAAAGTGGGGAATTGATTACATCTCAATTATTAAGTATAAATCGTTAGACTTCTGGCAAAGAAAAGGATAATGAAAATTTAATTATGTTCAGGAAAAGAGCCAATGATTCTTTTAATGGTTTTCCCTCTGTGGCAGACTGCGTAGGCTGTCCTTTCCTTAAATAAAACAAATACACATCAAATTCAGTGGAACCTCACACATCACAAGCACCCACCATCTCAAACTCAGGATAACTGGGACTGCCTGAAAGGACAAATTATGGTCACCCAACAAGAATCTACATGATCTTTACAGCTTTCTGGGTTGTTTCTAGTCTTAAGTAGTCCCAATACATGTGATTATGGTGCATACAAATAAGAGAATTTGAGTTTAACAGTTTTCTTACCTAATGAGCTTAATATAGTAGCTAACATAAATACAAGGGTACTTCAAAAAGTTCATGGAAAAACAGAATTCAAAGATAGTAAAAATCTTTTCATGAACTTTTGAAGTATCCTTGTATAGTAATTTGTGTCAGCAAAAAGAAATAGAAAAAAAAAAAAAAAAAAAGAACATCCCCTGCACCCCTACACCCAAGCCAAATGCCCCACCCTTTAGGATACATCACTGTACATGGCTGTTATACTGCCATATAGCATCATTGCTGAAATACTGCCATGCAGTACATCAAGCAATCTTTGCACGAGGGCCTTCTGTGCTTTGTAAACATACCTGGTTGAATGGCATTCCTTTTTTCACCATTCACACAGAAAATAATCCCAAGAAAATGTTAAATGGTTAAATGTATGCCCCTTTTTGTCAGCTACTCCTGACCTATTTTAAAACCACCTTACTACATTACAAAGAGATATTAAACATTAAATCTGAAGATTATATATTTTGGCTTACATCTTCATTTAGAGTTCAATTCATTATATCAAGGTAATTCCAGAATGGTAAAAATAATGACAACAATAATTCCTTTTATTTGGAAAGTGAAAGCAGGGTTAAAAATTAAAACTTTTTATTACCTCTTGCTGTTTCTTTTATTATCCTGGGGAAGAAGTATAAACCATCCACAACTCACGTTAATGTTGTCTGATGTGAGTCATGTACTAGAATTCCTCATGCATAAGTCAGTCACAATCTGTCTCTCCAGTTACCTCACACACCTACCTAGAGCCCAAGCTGTCCCCATACACAAACCAGTTGATTAAACTACTTGTTGTCACTTCAAGACACTGCATGACATCTACACACAGGTCAGAGAGCTAACATTTCAAAAAGCAGCTGCAGATTTTCATAGGCCACGAGTTGCCGGATTACTAGAAAGCAGGACCACTGGCTTTCTAACGTGCTACAACAAGGCAATTGGTGCCTGTTACATATTTCATCTTCTGGCAGAGATGTTGACCACTTAGGTAAAGGCAAATCCATAGAGGAACAAATCTGTCTGGTTTTAAAAAATCCTTTATTTCTAAGGGGAAAAAAAAGAACATGATCTTCCAAAGATATCTGGCCATGCTTCATAAAACACCAGCTCATCAACGTTACTTGTAATGAGATTAGTACTAAGAAGTTGCACTGCTGCTTTTCTGGATATAAAAAAAAGAAATTGAATGGTAGATCACAGCAAGAAAACCTATACTTGAAAAGACTATTGAATTTAAGGGGTTACTTTTTTATATTCCACCTAATTCCAAAAATATTTGTAGCAGGTTGGTGGCTAACATGAAAGGGCACAGAATCAATGAAACTATTCAACAACAAGTAGAAAGGGAATATTGACTACAAAGAGGCATAAGGGAACGTTTCAGAGGGATGGAAATGTTCTATCATCTTGATGGAAGTGGTGATTACACAGGTGTATGCATTTGTCCAAACTTGAAATGAGTGCATTTTATTGAATATAAGTTGTACCTCAATAAAGTTGATTTGTAAAGAAAATCAAAACAAATGAGAAGATCAAGAACAAAAGAATAAAAGAGCATGTAACTGAGTATAAAACTTAGCATTGAATTTCCTAGTAGCCAAGACAAAAGAAAAAGAAAAATATTCATTTTTCAAAGGAGATATCTTTCCCCCCTAGCACTGAACTCAGTGAATTCGTTAAATGTTTACATTAATGTCACTTAGATTGTCACTTCCAATCACTAGACCACAACAGTTTCCTTTGTCCTCACAAGGAATTGAAATTTAGGGGTTATCAAGCTGTTTGGAAGGTAGGACACCTAAAACATTATGGTCCTTTTTGTAAAACTCCATGACATTTATTTTAATTTCCACTTTTGAACTAATCACAATGTTGCCAGCAAAATGACCAAATACGTGTATGCAATATCAAGTCACGACACCTTATCTCTTGTTCTCTCGTTCTGCTGGCTAGGTGTGGAACACTCGAGTGTAAGAACTAGCCTCCTATCAACACTGAAAAATTACTAAGATGGTAAGTTTTATCTTAGATGTATTTTCCCAGAATTAAAAAAACAGAACTAGGCTCTCGGACTTGGGAGTTAAGGAAGAAAAAACCCTCTTCCTGGGACAAACATAAGGCACCTTTGAGAGGCTCTTAGCCTCCCCCCTGGGGCTAGGGCAGTATTTCTCATACCACCTGTAGTGTAGAACCAGTCTTTGTTTTCTAATTTTCAATCCCTTGCAGACAAATATTATATCTCTGGAAAATTAAAATTGAAAGACTATAATATTTTGTACATTGAAAGACTACAACAAATCCAAAATTTTATTAGATTGAACTGCTATATGAAATTGCTGTAACATTTCCTAAGTGTTACTCTCAATTCCTGCATCTACTGCATCCGCACTGGTTGGTGGACCTGGAGAGAGCTCCATCCTCCCCTAACTTGAGAAAGAAAGGAGATAAGGTGGGCTCTGAGACAAGGCTGTGCAGTAAGAAATGACCTTCTCAACATAAACTTTTACACATGATGAGCTTCCTCCAACTGTGGGAAAATATATTCATATTTCTGGAGAAGTTGGCCCCACATGATGCTACTGAAGACTTGCTGAAGAAATAAAGTTTGGGGTTGCACCCTCAGGCCCATCCTGTAAGGAGACCTTTAATTCTTGGGAGTTAGGCCCGAGGAGGGGAAGGGAAGTGTGGCCCACAGAAGGAAGTATCTGTCATTCCAATTCATCCTGCCATCAAAACCAACATTCTTACAGCATAGTTCAGAACCTTTAACAAGAGCTGTATGTTGTTTGTTGAATAAAGAACAGATTTTTCAAAAAAGATTATTCAACTTTAGCACATTGAACATCTCCGTCTAGCCTAGAGAATGCCAGTGTTTTGTATGAGCACAGTGAGAGAATCATAGCTTTAAACCTTGCAGCTATTCTTTCTTTCCAGCAATTTTTATCTTTGAATTTGTTTCCAGCAGTTATTCTTTTGAAAAAGTTTGGAAATCCACATATGAGAAAAATTTTTTAAATTCAATATAGGACTATCTAGGACATTTTAAATGGATTTCTTTAGTCTCCACTTTATCATGACAATGAGGAACAGAGATTATTAGGCAATCTCCAGCAAAGTTAGAAACAGAACCAGGAGATTTCTTCCCTGGGGGATGGCCTAATTTGCCCTTGGCATAGAAAACTACTATAAAAATAAATCAATAATGTCAAGCAAAAGTAAAATGACACATGCAAAAAGATAAAATGTTAATGGATTTGAAAACCCTTAAAAGCTGGTCTAGAAATTCCTGCTTTTAAAGCCAACAGGAAACAAATAACAACAACTAACAAACCCTCTAAGTCTCTATTAACATTGTCACTGGCCACAAAAGGGATTACTTTCTGAGCTGCTTGAAGAAATGGAATTTGTGCACTGGTCTTAACACAGACCCTGTTGGTTGCTTCCACAAGGAAGAGTAGAAGAAATCAAACCAAAGGGACACTAAAGACATGACAGTAACTCAGGAAATACACAAGCAAATAAATAGTGTGCAAGAAATGTATTCTCCAAATTTGAGAAAGCATTTCCATTACCTACCCTTTCCTTGTCTTCTATTTAATCAATTGCTCCAGAGTTCCATACCTCCTTTCTCAAGAGATAAGAATTTATCATGTCAAACTTACAGATTCATGGCAGATTTATCTCCCTCGCCCCAATCAGAAGCCTACAAAGGGATAGACCTGAAGGAAAAGGAGGTTAGGGGAACATTCCACTCAGGCAAATGTATAATCACTCCGGGTGCTCAATAGATTAATAGGGATAAGGCAAGCTTTACTAGAGAACCAGTTTATGGCCTACACCTACCCATTTTTCTAAGTGTTAATTTAAAACTTAAAACTTACAGAGGGCTCATGTGAAACTTGTGTTTTCCAGTTTAACTCATTTGGGGAATAGAAAACATTTTTCATTTGACTGTATATGTTAACTTACTAGAGTTAGCAAGAAAAGGAGAACAGATCAGATAGCAACACAGTTATTGCTGCCAACCATTACAGAAACCAATCAGAGGAGGGCTGCTGGAGTGTGTTTTTTCTTTTATTTTGTTTTAGCTTCAGTGAACTCTGCATTTGCTAATAGTTAATATGATTTTAGGAAGCAAATATAAAAGCTTAAGCAAATGTCTTTCTCAAATCTATCAATTCTGATTAGCTGATACTCTGTGCTGATTAATTTTCCCCTTGTTACTTTTTTAAAAAACTAATTCTCAAGAATATTTGTACAAAGTGAGTTTTTTCCAGCAACTGTGTGCTATAGGAAAATGACAGAAATCTAACAGAAACCGAGTCCCACCTTCAGTTTCCATAAAGAGGAGTTTTTTTTTATATAGCAGTCAGTGTTGAAAAAAGGTTCTCCCTGTAATCTTCTAGAAGAGCTTTCTTGAGGTGCATTGTTTGCGGGAGAGATTCAAAGTATTAGCAGGACTGTCCTTTCTCTCCTAAGCTCTAACCTATGCCTTCTACACTCCTTCTCTAGCACTCAGGCAAGAGGAAAGTCGCCAAAATGTTTTCAGTTGCAATGGAAAGTACACAGGTCAAATTCTTAATTATGGATGTTCTTCTGATATGATTCATTCAAAAAGCATAAATTGAGCTCCAGGGTAATAGAACAAGTAAGAGGGGAAATCACTTGTATTATTTAGTCATCAGTGTATGAATATAAACCACAAGCTTTTCTGGCACAGAGCCCATTGTTTATTATGAAGGAAAACCTCAAAGCCCAAAGTCAATTATAGCCATGACTTGACAATCTGACACACTTGTTAACCCTGTTAGAATGAATACTGCCCAGAATTCTGACCCTGAATGAACTCTGACCCTGTCATCACAAATGCAGAATTATTAAGATTGAATAAAAGGCCTGACCAAAAGATTCCACTTGAAATGGTTCCTTCTTTCTAGTAAAGCGCTAATCAAAGATTTATTTATTTTTTTTAATATTAGGGACACAAAAACATGAGAGATAACAAGATGTTTCTAGGTAAAGAGTTTTCTTTTTTCTTTTCAGGAAATGAATACATAATATTTTAGAAAATAAATAAACACATCTCAGACTCATAAATAGGGCATACTAACTCATAATGCTATGTGTGAGAGTTCAAAGATTGTGTGAGGTTGGAGAAAGGGACATGTATGAGACATTTGGAAATTGTGGAAACAGAAAAAAAAGAAAGAGAAAGAGAGGAAAAGAAAAACAGAAAGAATCCTATAAAATTGCCATTAGTTATCTTATCACTAAATGGGGAAACAAGTTAGAATGATAAAACTCTTGAGGACACAGAGGCCTAAGACACCCAGGTACCATCAAAGCCCTCTCTAAGATCCCGTTTATAAAATATATAACTGCGGGCCACAATTTCTACTCAAAAATATACATGAAGGCCAGGCATAGGCATAACCCCACCATCTTACTTCATGGTTAAGGAAAATGGACTCAGTCAAGGTAAGAGACTCACTAGGTAGTGGCAGAGCTGGATCTAAACCCCAGGACTTCTGATTCTTAGTCTAGTGTTCCCTCTGCTATGCCACACTGGCTCACACAATAATCTTTTCAGCTTCACTATTACTCAACTTTTCTAATAACTACTACTAGTTGCTTTGTGAAGAGAAGCAGTACACTGTAGGCTTAACTCTGAATCCAGACCACCTGCACTCAGAGCCCAATTCTGCCACCTGCTACTTGTGTGGCTTTGGTCAAATTATAAGCCTCAGTTTCCTCACCTGTACAACTGGGACAATAGTACCACATACATCATAGGGCTGTGTGAGGATTAAATCAATATAGATAAGGTTTTTAAACAAGCCTGGCATAGTGTAAGTACAATAAAAGTGTTATTATTTTTATATACCTTGCTTTGGATATCAGATGTTCCACACTTCATATGATAGACGTATTTTCAAAAAATGGTATGTAGAATGCATTTGGTAAAATAATTTATATGTTAAACACAACATAGCAGCTTTCTATTATTTTTAAATTCTGAGGAATTTTCTTATGTAAATAATCTTTCTTCACTATGAATATCTGTAACTGAAATAATCTAGTCTGTAAGTCTGAATTTTTTTAAAAGAAGAATCACTTATGGTTTGTTTTGAAAAATTACTTTTGTATTATTACCAAATATTAGAGTGCAAGATAATCACCTGGGGCACTTCTTAACACACAGAGTCCCAGCCCCAGCCCCACAGAGTCTAACTGAGCAAGTCTGGGGTAAAGTCTAGAAATCTGCATTTTTACACTTACCCCCATCCGCTGCCACAACACACATATGACTCTGACATAGGCAGTTCACAAAACCTCTTTGAGAAACACTGGCCTCTACATAGGAATATGGCAGCCAGTGACAATTAGTCACCTAAATATAACTCAGGGAAAAAAGATATTTTTCTCTCTGTGGGTTTATGTCCCTTCCTGACACAAATAATATATAAAACTTCATTTGCTCACAGAATGACCTCTTTAAATATTTCCTACTAACATGACATGACTTTAAATGGATCCTTTATAGGTGAGAATGATATTTTAATATGTACACACACACATATCAACATATCCTATTCACACAAAACATGAACACTGAAAATTAAATTGACTGAACCAGCAATAACAGCAGCTTATCTGGCAAGAAAAGTGACCATGGTTGACAGAGTTGTCAGGCTGGCAGGCTGCTGGCCAGGATCCAGGCTCCCACACACATCTATCCCTGTCTGATGTGTAAGCTAATAGCATTCTGGATCTACATCCTGCCCACTCCCCAGCCAACTCTTCTCCCCTCCCTCCAGCAGCATCTTTTAACAAGAAACTGTAATTGAATCTGCCCATGTGTGGCTGAACAGGAGTCCTCTGTGATCCTGCTGTGTTTGAAAACTTTCACGGCTAGTGCCAGGAATGAAACTGAAATACTCAATCAATAAATGTAAAGTGTCCAAAGACTCTTCATTATCATCACTGAAGAACAAAGGTGAGTATATGTCATGTGCAGGCAGGTAGATTTGTGGAATGTCTAATTGTGCTTTTCTGTGATAAAAAGAGAAACAGTAAATAAATCTTCATTTCATCACTGACAGAAGGCAATTGCAGTGAAGAAAAACAACCAGACGCACATTCTCAATTACATTGACCTTTATGAAAAGATTCTTTTAAATATTAGCTTCCCTTCAAACACTTTGCCACTTGGCAGTAAACGGTATACTCTATCTAGCAGGTGAACACAGGAGAAACAGCACTGTGATCCTAGCTAACAAATTACATGCCAGAGACAGTGCCATGAACTTAGTTAGTATGCAGTAAATGTAAGGTGACAAAATTGGGTTGAAGGAAAGAGATGGGAGCAAAATGCAGTGGCAGTAAGGTATATATTAAGAGAGCACTGTGCTCTGGAAAGCTCATTAGACTAGGGATCAAGAGGACTGAAGTCTAGTTGTAGTTTCAATCACTGTTAATTGAAGATCATGCTGCAGTCTCTCACAAGAGGGATGAGGATATGACAACACCTGTTTTACCCACCTTGCAGAACTATTATTAAACTAGCACATTATTCAATTGTAAATATAACTAACTCACCTGTAGTGCAGAAAAATATCTTTAGGTAATGGTCACAAATGAACAAAAGCCTCCAGTTTCAATTAATTCTATTTAAACAAAGTTGAAAATATGGATGAATGATTCTCCAAGAAATATTAATTACTGAGCAGCTTCCGAAGAGTCAGAAAATTCAAATAAACTATTTGCAATGAGGGGATAGGAAAGAGAGAGATAAATTAAGGAATTACTGCTCACCTCCACTGTACAAAAGTGCCAGGCTATGACAGCTTTACAGGTGAATTACATCAAATCTTTAGAAAATAGATAAGTTTAATGGTATTCAAAACAGTTTGAAGGTATACATAGAAAAGAAAGACATACAAAATTTTTAGAAAGCCAGCCTAACACCTGACAAAAAATACACTACAACCATGTAAAGGTAATATCAACAGTGCCAAGATGGCCCAGTATTAGTACATCTAATAATATAATTCATCATATTCACAGATGAAAGTAGAAAAATCATACGATCACTTCCATAAAGATAAAGGAATTCAATAAAATTCAGCATCTATTCCAGACGTATATGCCTCTGGCCTTTGCAGGGTTTTTTCTTTGCATGGGATGCTCTTCCCCTGGGTGTCTACATGGCTCATTTCCTCATTTGACTCAGGTCAAAGACCACTTTAGTAGAGGTTGTAGCCTTTCTACCATATCTAAGCACACTTCCCACAACCCCCGATTACTCTATGTCCCCTTATCCCTATTTTAGTTTTCTTCTTGGTGCTTAATATCATCTAAAATCTATGCATTTATTTATAGTCTGTCTCTATTAGAATATAAGCTCTATAATAAGAGCTATATCCCCATATCCTAGAATAGTATCTGACACATAGCAAGTATTCAGTAAATCTTTTTTGAATGAATAAAGAAAATAGAAAGAGATGGATTCTTCCTTCACATCTTGTATGTGTGTTTCAAAAGTTACATTTTGTGGGGAAATACTATTAGATTGAACAATATGAAACTGCCAATATTTGACCTTTTTTCACCTACAAAAAGGAAAAGTTCACATTATTTAATGTCACAGAATCACTCCTGTTAAATTTCAAGCTAAGAAAAGGATGTGTACTATTACTGATATTATTTAATATTGTCCTCGCAGTAGTCAATGTAATTAGGTAAGAAAAAGAAATAGTAGATAAAAAAACTGGAAAGGAGAAGGTAAACTTATCATTATTTACATAGAATATAATTTTATACCTATACACACCAAATTGGATAAAAAATTATTTAAACAATAGAAAAATACAGTAAACAGCTGGCTACAAAACTAATATATATAAATAATGCACATATATATAGCCACATCGCATTTCCATATACAAAGGAGTTATAAATCCAGTGGAAGAAAAGATCCTATTTACAATAGCACAAAAGATAAGTAGAAATAAACTTAAAAGGAAATATGAAAGATATATGTGAAGACAACTTAAAAATGCTACCAAGGGATACAGTGATGAGACTAAATAGAAAGATGTACCCTGTTCTTGGTTTGAAAGAATCATTAATATGGAATTCTAAGTTAATATATACATGTAACTTAATTCCACTAAAAATAGCACCAATAATTTCTGCGGGAGGTTGCTAGATAACCTAAAGTCATGAAGACTTGCAAGAATAGATTAAAAAGTTCTGATAAGAATAATAAAGCAGACAGCCCTACAAAAATGAAAACTGTTTGGTATTAATACTTGAATAAACAGACCAATTAACAGAACAGAACAGAGAGCCTAGACATTGATTCAAATTCATATTTAAGTACATTGTGCACAATAAAGGTGTCATCTCAATTCAATAAGGAAAATTAAATTATCCAATAAAAAGTGTTACTGTAAAGGGCTAACCAACTCGAAAAAATTAAATTGGAGCTCTACTGTGGTAGGTTGAAAAATGGTCCCCCCACAGTTATCCACCTTAAATCCCCAGAACCTGTGAATGTTACCTTATTTGGAAAAACATCACAAGTATCCTCACAAGAGAGAAAAGGAGAAGACTGACACAAAAGGGAAGGCAATGTATAGAATGAACAAAGATTGGAGTGATCTGACTATGAGCCAAGCAATCAAGAAACAACCTCCAGAAGCTAGAAGAGGAAAGGAACGAATTTTCCCCTAAAGCCTCTGCAGGGAATATGGCCTTGCCAACACCTTGATTTTAGACTTCCGGCCTCCAGAACGGTGAAACAATCAATTTCTGTTTTTTGACACAAAGTTTGTTGTAATGAATATGCCTGCCTCACTCCTTCCACTAAAATAATTCCAGGTAAATCAAAGACTTAACTCTAAAATGAAACTATAAAAGTACTAAATGGAAATATGGGAGAATTTTAAAAATAATTTTGGATAGCAGATGCCTTCTACTAAAAACAAGCCCAAAAAGCCCAAAAAGAAAGTATTTCTAAGTCTGACTACATTTAAAAAAAATTTTTTTTCACATGGGAAAAACGCCATAAACAAAGTAAAATAAAAAATGACTGGGTGAAATATTTGCAATTAATGACAGACAAAGTGTTAACCCTCCTTAATATAAAGAACTTTTACAAATCAATAAGAAAAAGACCAATCAACCACTAGACAAATGGGCAAAAGATGTAAATAGAAAGTTCACAGGAAAAAAAGGCTTTTAACATTTTAACACTCAAAAATTATAAAAATGTAAGTGAAAACTACAATGGGTTACAGATTTTCACCTATCACTGACAAAGATAAAATTAACATGTTCACTTAGCAAGGAGGAGGGAAGCAGACACTGATACATTGAATAAATTGGTTAAAAAGTCTCTCTGGAGGAAAATATGGCACTATCTAAATAAATTTAAAACGCGAATACCCTTTGAGTTATCAATTCTATTTCTAGAATTTTTGCATATGTGGACAAATACCTATGTTCAAAGATATTACTTTCAGCATTGTTTATGAAAGCAAAAGAGTGAAAACAATGTAACTGTTCTTCAAGAGGTTATTGTTTTAGAAAAGTATAATATAATCACATAATGAAATATACAAAGTATCAAGAATGAGCTAGATATGAATGGATGAATCGAGCCCAATCTCCAGATGTATATATACCAAGTAAAAATCAAACAAATAAATAAAACCAAAACCGGCTTGTAAAACATGCTATTTACCTGCATTTTTAAACAATAAATGAATGTTATCTGTATATACATGGATTTTCTCTGGGAGGATATACAAGAACCTGCAGTGGTTGGTATTTCTAAGTAGTACAATGAAGGAACTGGGGGTTAAGTGAAAGGGAGGCTTTCAAACTTCCACTGTCTACCCTTTAGTAAGGCTGCAGTTTTTTGTTTTTTGGTTTTTTTAACTGTGTGTATGTATACTTAAAAACTCAAACATGAGAATTACATACAAAATTGAAGTTGATCCTTTATCAGAATAATTATTTGTTAGATGTTCAAATAACCTGGAAATTCTAAAGCCAGTTAACTGGTCTGGGTTCTAGCAATGACTTGCTATCCAACAGGTTCTAAAAATTATCTTCTCAGTGTTTCATTTTCTTCAATGGTAAGTTAAATCTTTGACACCTGCCTAGGAATTATACATATACTGCTAATATCAACCAATAATCAGAAAACAGTATTATTTCAACATCTGTTGAGACATATCAATGATTTATTTTGTGTGTAAACATACACACACATATTTAGAACAGTTAGCCATCAAAATGATGTTCACTACATTTAGCAAATTTTAAACTATGGCTCTGTTTTCTCTTCTTTCCTCGGGTAATTTTTGGTATTTTTTTTTTAAATTTTATTTTGTCAATATACATTGTGGTTGATTATTGTTGCCCCTTACCAAAACTTCCCTCCCTCCTCCCTCTCCTCCTTACCCCCCAACAATATCCTTTCTGTTTGCTTGTCATATCAACTTCAAGGAATTGTGGTTATTATATCTTCTTCCCACCTCGCCCCGGTTTTCTTTTGTGTGTGTGTGTGTGTGTGCGCGTGTGTGTGTGTGTGTGTGTGAACTTATATATTAATTTTTAGCTCCCACCAATAAGTGAGAACATGTGGTATTTCTCTTTCTGTGCCTGACTTGTTTCACTTAATATAATTCTCTCAAGGTCCATCCATGTTGTTGCAAATGGCAGTATTGCATTTGTTTTTATACCTGAGTAGTATTCCATTGTGGAGATGTACCACATTTTCCGTATCCACTCATCCGATGATGGACATTTAGGCTGGTTCCAACTCTTGGCTACTGTAAAGAGTGCTGCAATGAACATTGGGGAACAGGTATACCTTCGACTTGATGATTTCCATTCCTCTGGGTATATTCCCAGCAGTGGGATAGCTGGGTCATATGGTAGATCTATCTGCAATTCTTTGAGGAACCTCCATACCATTTTCCATAGAGGCTGCACCATTTTGCAGTCCCACCAACAATGTATGAGAGTTCCTTTTTCTCCACAACCTCGCCAGCATTTATCGTTCAGAGTCTTTTGGATTTTAGCCATCCTAACTGGGGTTAGATGGTATCTCAGTGTGGTCTTAATTTGCATTTCCCGGATGCTGAGTGATGTTAAGCATTTTTTCATATGTCTGCTGGCCATTTGTATATCTTCCTTAGAGAAATGCCTACTTAGCTCTTTTGCCCATTTTTTAATTGGGTTGCTTGTTTTCTTCTTGTAAAGTTGTTTGAGTTCCTTATATATTCTGGATATTAATCCTTTGTCAGATGTATATTTTGCAAATACTTTCTCCCACTCTGTTGGTTGTCTTTTAACTCTGTTAATTGCTTCTTTTGCTGTGCAGAAGCTTTTTAGTTTGATATAAACCCATTTGTTTATTTTTCCTTTGGTTGCCCGTGCTTTTGGGGTCATATTCATGAAGTCTGTGTCCAGTCCTATTTCCTGAAGTGTTTCTCCTATGTTTTCTTTAAGAAGTTTTATTGTTTCAGGGTGTATATTTAAATCCTTCATCCATTTTGAGTTGATTTTAGTATATGGTGAGAGGTATGGGTCTAGTTTCATTCTCCTGCATATGGATATCCAGTTATCCCAGCACCATTTGCTGAAGAGGCAGTCCCTTCCCCAGTGAATAGGCTTGGTGCCTTTGTCAAAGATCAGATGGCAGTGTGTGGGTTGATTTCTGGATTCTCTATTCTATTCCATTGATCAGTGTGTCTGTTTTTATGCCAGTACCATACTGTTTTGGTTATTATAGTTTTGTAGTATAGCTTAAAGTCAGGTAGCGTTATGCCTCCAGCTTTATTTTTTTTTTGCTCAGCATTGCTTTGGCTATGCGTGGTCTTTTATTATTCCATATAAATGTCTGGATAGTTCTTTCCATTTCTGAGAAAAATGTCTTTGGAATTTTGATGGGGATTGCATTGAATTTGTATATCACTTTGGGTAGTATGGACATTTTCACTATGTTGATTCTTCCAATCCAAGAGCATGGGATATCTTTCCATCTTCTTGTATCCTCTCTCATTTCTCTCAGCAGTGGTTTGTAGTTCTCATTATAGAGATTTTTCACCTCCTTGGTTAACTCAATTCCTAAGTATTTTATTTTTTTGGTGGCTATTGTAAATGGGCAGGCTTTCTTGATTTCTCCTTCTGCATGTTCACTATTGGAGAAAAGAAATGCTACTGATTTTTGTGTGTTGATTTTGTATCCTGCTACTATGCTGAAATCATTTATCAATTCCAAGAGTTTTTTTTGTAGAGGTTTTAGGCTGTTCGATATATAGGATCATGTCATCTGCAAACAGGGACAGTTTGACTTCATCTTTTCCAATCTGGATGCCCTTTATTTCCTTCTCTTCTCTGATTACTCTGGCTAGTACTTCCAACACTGTGTTGAATAGGAGTGGTGAGAGTGGGCATCCTTGTCTAGTTCCTGTTCTTAAAGGAAAAGCTTTCAGCTTTTCCCCATTCAGGATGATATTGGCAGTGGGTTTGTCATATATGGCTTTAATTATGTTGAGATACTTTCCCTCTAACTTATAGAGGGTCTTTGTCATGAATGAGTGCTGAATTTTATCAAATGCTTTTTCAGCATCTATAGAGATGATCATATGGTCCTTGTGTTTGACTTTATTAATATGATGTATCACATTTATTGATTTGCATATGTTGAACCAACCTTGCATCCCTGGGATGAATCCCACTTGATCGTGGTGAATAATTTTACGTATGTGTTGCTGTATTCTGTTTGCTAGTATTTTAGTGAGGATCTTTGCATCTATATTCATCAAGGATATCAGCCTGTAGTTTTCTTTTTTGGTTATATCTTTACCTGGTTTTGGTATCAGGATGATGTTTGCTTCATAGAATGAGTTTGGGAGATTTGCGTCTGTTTCAATCTTTTGGAATAGTTTGTAAAGAATCGGTGTCAATTCCTGTTTGAATGTTTGGTAAAATTCTGCTGTGAATCCATCTGGTCCTGGGCTTTTCTTTGTTGGGAGCCTTCTGATAATGGCTTCAATCTCCTTTATTGTTATTGGTCTGTTTAAATTTTCTACGTCTTCATGATTCAGTTTTGGGAGCTTGTGTGTGTCCAGAAATTTATCCATTTCCTCCAGATTTTCATATTTGTTGGTGTATAGTTGTTTATAGTAGTCTTGAATGATTCCTTGTATTTCAGATGAATCAGTTGTAATATCGCTTGTTTCATTTCTAGTTTTTGTTATTTGAATCTTCTCTCTTCTTTTTTTCGTTAGCCATGCTAATGGTTTGTCAATTTTATTTATCTTTTCAAAAAACCAACTTTTTGATTCATTGATCTTTTGTATTGTTTTTTGGTTTTCAATTTCATTAAGTTCTGCTCAGATCTTAATGCTTTCTTTCCGTCTGCTAACTTTAGGTTTGGATTGTTCTTGTTTTTCTGGTTCTTTAAGGTGAAGTGTTAGGTTGTTCACTTGCCATCTTTCCATTCTTCTGAGGTGAGCATTTAATGCAATAAATTTCCCCCTTAATACTGCTTTTGCAGTATCCCACAGGTTTTGGTATGGTGTATCATTATTTTCATTAGTTTCAATAAATTTTTTGATTTCCTGCTTGATTTCTTCTTGGACCCATATGTCATTAAGTAGAATGCTGTTTAATTTCCATGTGTTTGTATAGTTTCCAGAGTTTTGTTTGTTATTAATTTCTAGTTTTAATCCATTGTGGTCTGAGAAGATACATGGGATAATTCCAATTTTTTTGAATTTATTGAGACTTGATTTGTGACCTATTATGTGATCTATCCTGGAGAATGATCCATGTGCTGATGAGAAGAATGAATATTCTGAGGTTGTTGGATGGAATGTTCTGTAGATATCTGCCAATTCCAATTGGTCTAGAGTATTGTTTAGATCTTGTGTTTCTCTACTGATTCTTTGCCTAGAAGATCTGTCCAATATTGACAGTGGGGTGTTCAGGTCCCCTGCTATTATGGTATTAGTGTCTATTTCCTTCTTTAGGTCTAATAGAGTTTGTTTTATAAATCTGGCTGCTCCAACATTGGATGCGTACATATTTATGATTGTTAAGTCTTCTTGATGGATCTGTCTTTTTATCCTTAAGTAGTGTCCCTCGTTGTCTCTTTTTATGGTTTTTAGTTTAAAGTCTATTTTGTCAGATATAAGAATAGCTACTCCAGCTCATTTTTCTTTTCTGTTTGCATGGTAAATCTTTTTCCATCCTTTCACTTTTAGTCTATGTGTATCTTTATGGGTGAGGTGGGTCTCTTGTAGGCATCATATAGTTGGATCCTCCTTTTTAATCCAGTCAGCCAGTCTGTGTCTTTTGAGTGGGGAATTTAAGCCTTTTACATTAAGAGTTGTTATTGAAAGGTGTTGATTTATTCCTAGCATTTTATTGGTTGTTTGGTTGTCGTAGGTGTCTTTTGTTCCTTGCTTTCTGATTTACTGTTTGGTTTCTGTGTTTGTTGGTTCCTTGGGTTGTAGATAGCATTTTTGTTTGTTTTTTTTCTCTTCATGAATGCCATTTTTATTATACTAGTGGGTTTTGATTTTTCTTGGGTTTTTATGGCAGTGGTAGTTATTTTTCAGGAACCAAACCCAGTACTCCCTTCAGGATTTCTTGTAAGAGTGGTCGTGTGGTAGTGAACTCCCGCAGTTTTTGTTTGTCTGAGAAATATACTATTTGCCCTTCATTTCGGAAGGATAGCCTTGCAGGGTAAAGTATTCTTGGCTGGCAATCTTTGTCTTTTAGTATTTTGAATATATCATCCCATTCCTTTCTAGCTTTTAGGGTTTGTGATGAGAAGTCTGATGTTAGCCTGATTGGGGCTCCCTTATAGGTGATTTGACGCTTCTCTCTTGCAGCTTTTAAGATTCTCTCTTTGTCTCTGAGTTTTGCCAATTTAACTATAACATGTCTTGGAGAAGGCCTTTTTGGGTTGAATACGTTTGGAGATTGTTGAGCTTCCTGGATCTGAAGATCTGTGATTTTTCCTATACCTGGGAAGTTTTCTGCCACTATTTTGTTGAATATGTTTTCAATGCAATCTCCGTTTTCCTCCCCTTCTGGAATACCCATGACTAGGATATTTGAGCGCTTAAGGTTGTCTGATATCTCTCTCAGATTTTCTTCAATGTCTTTGATTCCTTTTTCTTTTTTTTTCTGCTTGTGTTATTTCAAACAGCCCATCTTCAAGTTCAGAGGTTCTCTCTTCAACTTCGACAAGCCTGCTCGTTAAACTCTCCGCTGTGTTTTTTATTTCACTGAATAACTTCTTCAGTTTGGCAAGTTCTGCTACATTTTTTTTCAGGACATTGATTTCCTTGGACATTTCCTCTTTCAGGTCCTGTATACTTTTCCTCGTTTCATCATGATATCTAGCTGAGTTTTCTTGTATCTCATTCAGTTTCCTTAGAATTATCACTCGAAATTCCTTGTCAGTCATTTCAAGGGCTTCTTGTTCTATAGGATATAGAGTTTGAGATTTATTAACTTTTGGTGGTGTACTTTCTTGATTTTTTGTATTTCTGGTATCTTTTTTTTGACGTTTATTCATTGTGGTAGGGGGTTTCACAGTCCACCAATTTGAGACTATTGACTAACTAAGATGTTGCTGTGGTTGCCAATATGGTATGGCTACCTCTGTGACTGCTCAGTTGGCCTCTAGTGCCTTGTGTGTGTGGTTGCCTAGGGTCTTGGGCCTCTCCGGGGAGCCACCTCTCTGGTCAGCTTGGACTCTGCTGGTCTCCTGGATCACGGGGCGGTACCGCAGGGTGTGTGGTCTCTGCTGAGCTTCCACTTCCCATGCAGGAGTTCTCCCTGTTCCATGCGCTCTGGTCCGGGCTGCTGGATCACGCAGTGGTGACCCCACAGGGTGTGTGGTTTCTGTCGAGTCTCCACCTCCCTGGCCGGACGTCTCCCCGCTCTTTGCGCACTGGGCTGGTCTGGGATGTGTCTTCTGCAACCCTCATCTATCAGCTGGGCCTTCAAGACCCTGCTCGGCACCTCCTCGCCCAGGAAGTCTACCAGGTTTCTGCTAGGCGCAGACGACCAGTCGCTCTGGGTGCCTTTGTAGCACTGTGTAGATCTTTCTCGGGACTTATCACCTTCCTCCTGGTATTGTGGTTATTTGTGTACTTGTCTTATCTCCCACACCAGAGCGTGAGCTCCTCAGGGGAGGAGCCCACAGCACACGGTTCACCTTTGAATCCCCCCTGCACAGACCAACTCTGGTGCCCGCCCACAGTCAGCTCTCTGGCAGGTTCAAGTGAACTTGGGAACTCTCCAACCACACTATTCCTAACTAGAAATCGGTTAGGCGTTTTTCCCAACTGGTGGCCGCAGAGATGGTATCTGCCTCCCAGTAACAGGAAGTTTACCGGGGGCCGGAGCCCAGGGTGTGCTGAAGTGACAGTTGGCCCAGCCCATACTTCCTTGCCCTCCCGACGCTGGCCAGGGACGCCCCACGCCACCAGCCCCGCCAGAGAACCACGGAGGGAGTGGGAGGGGAGGCCGGCCCGCAGGCCCCAGGAAGCCCCACGCTGGGGCAAGCAAGTGGGAAGGCTCAGTGAGGAGCCGAACCAGGCGAGGAGGACAGGCTTGGCTGAGCCGGGCCGAAGCCCCCACCACCTGAGAAAATGGAGGCAGCCCCGGGGCCAGTGAGTAGCCCGGTGGGGCAGGCGGAAGCCGGGCGGGCATCCGCCCCCCGAGCAGGGCTGGGCCGGGGGTCACTCAGGGGGCTGTGCTGGGCCGGGCAGCTCCCTCTCTGCCTCTGCCTCATCGCCGTCCCCGTCCCCGGCCGCCGCCGCCACCCCCTCAGGCTGCTCACTCGGTCCCGCGGCGTGGCTCGGGCGCTCCCATGAATCTTCTTTTATGCCGGCCTGAAACCTCGAATCCTGAATAGGGCAGCTGGCCGCCTTCAGCGTGGCCCCGGCCTCCAGGATCCTGGCAGTGTCAACAGCGCCCCGGCGCCATGTTCCCTGTTTAGAGACTCGCTTTTGCAGCTAAGATACAGTTCTTTTCCTGCTCCATACCTGTTGCCTGTAAATGAGGCAGCCTCTCCTGCCAAGGGCAAAGTGGCGGTCAGCCCCCACGACCGGCCACCAGCAGCAGTCCTCCCTTAAGAGACGGCATGGGGAAGGTCCACAAGTTTCCCGGCTGTGTAAGGCCCAGTGGCCGCGTTTTCCACCTCAGCTACTCCGCGCCAACTGCCGCAGCCCTTGGTATGTTTTTAAACAAGTCTTTTGAAGTTAAAAAAAAAAAAAAACCTAATAATAATAGAAAATAATTACTCCATAAAAAAAGGAGTGTTAACATAGGCATAATCTATACACTTGTCTGACTGCCAATGATGTGTTGACATATATTAGCTTATACACACACAAACTCTACACAAATGAAGGCTAAATGCACACTATTTAGCTGGCCAGCCTTGATATGACGCACTTAGCTGTTGTAATATTATCCAACTCATTGTTCAGAGATGTTCCATCTGTACTGTGTGGTTATTAACGCACATCGTGAACAACCACGATTGACATTACACAGTAAACTCTATTCTGCAACAACATGTATAGCAGAGGACACAGTGCTCCCCCAAGATCTCCTCAAATCCCTTTAGCATTCTTGTGCACTGTGCTTTCAGTCACAGCAGCAGCACCTATCTTCGAAGCTCTGAAGAGCTATCAGTGCCTGGGAATGTTCTACCCAGCCCCATCTACAGTCATTACCAATGACCAACAGACCAGTGACTACAGATATTCCAGCTGCTGTGCCCCTGAACATGTTACCTCTGACCACAATCTCCAGGTCTACCCTGCGGCACTGAACCAAAGTGACCTTTCCTGGGACTTGGCTTGACACTTCATTATACTTCTCCACTCCCCCACTGGTTTTCTAGGAATGTATCCTAATAAATCACCTCTACATGAATCTTTGTCTTAGGGTCTCCTTCTAAGGAACCCATGCTAAGACAATGTGTTTTTCTTTTATGCAAAGTAATTCCTAATGATCAGCAGATAGGGGACTTAGTATAACACATGTATTACTCCATTCTTGTTGCTTATAACAGAATGCCTGAAATTAGGCAGTGTATAAAGAAACGAAATTTATTTCTTACAGCTTAAGCAAAAGAGAGCTAAGCTTCTCACACGGTCTCCTTATAAAACCATCGTAACCACACCCATGATCAACCATCAACGGATTAATCCATTCACTAGGGCATGGTCCTCACAATCTAATCACCTCTTAAAGTCCCCACCTTTCAATTACCATAACAGGATTCCCCCCTACCCCCATCCCTTAACACTAATACAGTGGGGATTAAGTTACAATACATGAAACTTTGTGGGACATGTTTACTCATAACAATCTGTAGACTGAGTTGGTTCTTAAGGGATTTTTTCCAGCATATTAATGTTTTTGAAAGTGATTAGTGTCCAGCTTTCTCATAAGTAAAAAGAAAACTTTAGTAATGCATAAAGATATCAAGAAAAAATTGAAGATACCTCCAACAATACAAAAATACGTGTGCACAAGTTAATTCACTGTAGCATTGTTAGTAATTATGAAGTACTGGAAACAACCTAAACACCTTTACATAAGAGAGTGGTTGAATAAACTATGATACATCCATACAATGGAGTACTATGCAACTTGAAAAAGAATGAGCATCAGCTCTATGAATTGATATAGTGATTTCTAGTGCATACTGCTAAGTAAAAAAAATGCAACGCCCAAAAGACTATTTGAATCAAGTCATACACTTTAAATATTTACAACTTAAAAAATCAATTATACCTCAATAAACATGAGGGATAAAAAGAAGTTAAAGTACTAGACTGATAAATTCAAATTTCAAAAATGTCATAACAAAAAAAGGTAGCTGACATAATATATTCACTCCCCAAGTTAAAGTTAAACTTCATACAAAAATGTTGATGAACAAATATTTAGATAACCAACTACTTGGTGGATAATCACAGATCAGCAATAATTTTGTGATAAAAGTTGGATTTGGGTAGTATTAATATAATAAAAAATAATGACATTTTACTTTATATATATGTTCATATGTTGTAATTATACTTCACCATAGATTTTCAAATAGAATTTAGACCAAAAAAAGGGGGGTGTGGGGGCCAGCCCATGGCTCACTTGGGAGAGTGTGGTGCTGATAACACCGAGGCCGTGGGTCCGGATCCCTATATAGGGATGGCTGGTTAGCTCACTTGGGAGAGCGTGGTGCTGACAACACCAAGTCAAGGGTTAAGAGCCCCTTACTAGAAACCTTCTTTTATTTTTTTTAAAAAAAAAAAAAAAAGTACTTATACTATGTTATCCTTCATGTAAGAAGGAATGGGATATAAGAAAATATTCATGTATCTTCTCATTTGTGCAAAAGAAATACAGGAAAGATAAACCAGAAACTAAAGAGACTGGTTAGCTAGCTATAAGAGGTGGGTGGGAAAGGTACTGAAAGAAGGGGGACTGGAAATGGGAATAGGGGAGCAGGGATGAAGGAGAGACACTTCTCTGAGCATATCTCTTTTAAAGCTCTGACACCACAGTAATATTTCACACACTTTTCACACACCTCCCCCCAAAACAAATAAATAAACAGAATGTGGGGTAAACCCAAAAAGGTAATATAAACACTAACAAATGAAACTAGCTGCATTTTAAATGAATAACATAACTACACTGACTGGGGTGGAGAAGAAAAGATCTAATCTAAGCATGATGGTTAGATCTAATCTAAGTGTGATGGTTAGTTTTGGGTGTCAGTTTGACTAGATTAAGGAATACTAGAAACCTGGTAAAGCATTATTTCTGGGTGTGTCTATGAGTGTGTTTCCAGCAGAGATTAGCATGTGAGCTTGAGTGGACCAGGTGGGAAAGATCTGCCCTCAATATAGGTAGGTGCTATACAATCTGCTGGGGTACCAGAGAGGACAAAAAAACAGGAAAAAGCAAGTTTCTCACTTTATGTGCTGGAGCTGGGATACACTGTTACCTCCTATCCGTGGACATGAGAACTTGACTCTTCAGCCTTTGAGTTCCAGGACTTAGACCAGTGGCACCTCTGGGTTCTCAGGTCTTGGCCTCAGCCTAAGAATTACACCATCAGCTTCCCTGGTTCTGAGGCATTCAGACTTGGACTGAGCCATACTATTGGCATCCAGTTTGCAGAAGGCCCATTGTGGAACTTCTCAGGATTCACACTCATGTGAGCAAATTCCCCTAATAAATCCCTTCCCATATATCTATATACATATCCTATTGGTTCTGTCTCTTGGAAGAACCCTGATTAATATACTAAGTAACTTTGGAAAACAGTATCTTGACTGGATACTGTAAGGCTAGAGTCAAAAAGAGCTAAAAGTTCTCATAGGGGTATGAGTTAGAAATTCTGAAACTACGTGTATACTAGAATTGAACAAATAAGAGCTGAGTTTCTCACTATTGGAGAAAGAAGTTACAAATATGAAAAGGGGAAAAGCTATATTGAAAGCAGAGTCATCAATTTAAACTCATGGTTTTAAAAATATAAATATAGATTGATACATACATAAATACAGATGTGTGTATATGTGTAGGTTAGTATACATACATGTATTTCCTAGCTTTGTCAGCAGAGAGGACCTAGAAACAATGGAACTCCAGTAGCAATGAGCACATCTAGAACCCAGCTCCTGGTTTCTAAACACCATTCTCCAACAACTTCTCTTTGGAGAAGTGGTTGATTCCAGAAAAGGGGCAAGAAAAACAAAGATGAGCCTGGAACATCTTGTGGTGCCAGAAAGTAGGGAAATGCTCAAAAATATATAGGGGCATGTTGAAAGAAGAGCCATTCCAAAGGAGCTTCTATTGGCCAAAGCTGGAATAATTTATGTAACAAACTAAATAATGAAAGTACTGATTTTAATTCATAGAATAAAGTATTTTAGAGACCATAACAAAATTTAAAAAGTTGAAAAATAAGTAAATGTGGGAGAAGGGACAACTCTTCCCTTAGGCAGAATTCTAAATAATAAATATAGGATGGAAAGAAACAGAAAATTACCATTAGGCAAATACCACAATAATAACTGTTACAGGTAAACCCACCCATGAAGATAAAACTAGACAGCAAAAGTGTAAGGAGAAACAGGATTTGCATAGTTTTAAAATATCACCCCCAAGAAATTTATCAACTCGAAACAATGATACAAACTTATAGTAGAGAAACTTGGCAGACATCACCTTAACCAAATAACCAAAATTAGTACCACCAGTAATGAAGACTTTGATAAGATGCACTGAGAAGGATTCAACATCACTCCTGTGCTATTTTTGCCGAACATGCATAGTTTCATTGCAATCGTGAGAAATATCAAACTAACCCAAACTGAGAGAAAGTCTACAAAATAACCGACCACTATTCATTAAAAATGTCAAGGTCATCAAAGACAAGAAAGACTGAGAAACTCTTATGACTGGAGAAGGCTAAGGAGAAATAACAACTAAATACAACATGGGATCCTGGAACAGAGAAAAGACATGAGTGGAAAAACTGGTTAAAACCAAGTAAGGTCTGTAGCTTAGTTAATAGCATCATATCAATGTTAATTTCATGGTTTTGGTAATTAATTGTACTATGGTTACATAAGGTGTTAACATTAGGAGAAGTAGGGTGAAGAGTATATGAGTATATGAACTCTGTACTGTTTTTGCAATTTTTCTATGAGTCTAAAATTAACTGAAATAAAAAGTTAAAAAATGTAAAAACTGAAACTTCTACAGTTGTACCTTTCTTCAATGTAAATGTAGCTGATTTAGTGGCTTTAAGAACCTCTACACTTTCACTCACCTTCAGGTACCCGAGGGAATCTGAGTAGGCAGGATCTACTCTGCAGTGTTACTTACACATACAGCTCTATAAATAAAAGTTAGTCCTTAATAACAGACCTACAAACTGCTCCCCTTCATTTGCTTTTAGCTCTCCTCAACTAAGGCAGTGATTTATTTTATTTTATTTTTAATTATAGGCAGGATGGGCTTCACATAATGGTTTACACTAGATTATAACTCTCATAGAATTGACCTAGTTTTAAAATTCACCATTTTAGAGTCTTAAGATATAAACAAATGCCTAGGCTTCAAGATCTGGCCTATTTTTCATGCTCAAGAATGAAATAAGAAATGGAGAAGTTAGAGCCCCAAAATACCATTGTTATGTTCTTCCGAATTAATTAAACATAAAAACTTTTCTATTTTAAAAAGCTATTTTCTTACTTAGAATATGCTGGAGAAACCCAGTATGGGTTGTCTTCTGCTGCTTTGGCATGACGCAAAATGGCTTCCCGGGGATTACTGTCATCAGTCTTGTCCAAAGCAATGTTCTTCACAATGTAGGATGACAGAGTGCCCCCATGGGTTCCAACACGGCCACCACGACCTGTTTCAAAAGAAAAAATGCAAATCAGAAACTGAATGAGCATGACAATATAGAGGTATACCTTGTGTACACTGTACTTATCATCTGAGCACAAATCTCAAGAGTATTTAAGTATCATCCTTTCAACTTTCATTTATAATAATCAGAAACGAAGTAAGAAATCACCAAACCTTGACTTCCCTGTAACATTTTTAAATAGGAAAAGACTTTTTTTTTAATTGTTATGTCCTAGTTGCTTAACTTATAGAGTGAAACCAATATAGAAAATTACAAACGGTATGCCATGTACATGTCTTAAAAAACTTCCTCAGGCATAAATATTTGAAATTCAATTAATAAAAATAACCAATGTTCATAAGATGCTATTTTAGCTTTAAACAAACATATCTTAAGGCTTGCCATCTTCTAAAAATTTTGCTGGGGTATTATGAGAAAAAACAAGTAAGTTGGACACACTGATTCATTTATTTTACTGGACTGTAATTGCCCTATTAGAGAGGAAGCTCCTTATGAGCAGGGATTTGTTCCCCGCTGATCCCTAACAGCTCGCATGGTTCCTGGTACTCAATAGCACTTCAGCTAAGGAGGTTGAACAGATCTCTATGAAAGAGATGAATCCAATTTGGGAAAGCTCAGAAGGTAGAGAAGGTTATTTTCAATGACTGAAATGGGTTAAGTACAAAACAACAGAGAAAAGTTCAATGGGTATTTGGGGACACAAGTGAACCAAAAGTCATAGCAGAAGATCAAGGGTAGGAGAGAACTGAGGTGTAAAGCTACAAAGGTGGTTAAAGTTAGACTATAGAAAACCTCAAGTCTCTGAGAATACAACTGGACAGTGGGATCCTTAGGGAGGTTTGGGGACAGTAGCAATAAGAAAACTAGAGGAATTGGGGGTTAAAGTGTAGAGAGCACTATCATTTATAAAGCAAATGTATTTCACAGGGCCTATTTTCCAAAGCCCTGTAGTCTCAGGTTTAGCCTAACTTTTTAAAATTACATATAGAAATGTTAAGCATGCGATAGACAGTAAACTTTCCACAGGCTAAAGTCTCTGTTGTAGATAAGAATTGTAACACAGCATAATTGCTGGCTCCAAGGACAGATGCCCTTGATGCAATTAAACCTAATGACTGCTGCCATGACAATTATCTTACTGTTCTTTTTGTAACCGCCTATAGTCCTTTTCTGTAATTTTCTGGCCTGGAGAATAAATTCAGGGAAAGAACCCCAGTTCATGGTTAATTTCCAAAGGAAGAAATGCCTTGCTCTTGAGGGTTCTGGGAAATTAACCCCTTTGGGGTCTCTCACTGCTCAGAAGAGATGGGCTTTGAGTAATCTTTTGCGGCTCCATCACCCAGGGAAAAAGGGGCGACAAATCTGTGGGAGGCAAAGCAACATTAAAGCTGTGTGTACCCTGAATGAAGGCAGGGCAGGAAGAGGAGTGACTTGAGATAAGGTGCCTAGTTAGAAAAGTTTGCAATAATCCAGGCAAGAATATTATTTAGAAACTTTGGGCTGGCCAGTTGGCTCAGTTGGTTAGAGTACAGCCTTGTAATACCAAGCTCAAGGGTTCAGATCCCCTTACTGGTCAGCCACCAAAAGAAAAAGAAAAAAAAAAAAAAGAAAAGAAAGAAAAAAGAAACTTTGATGAGGACGGTGGCAGAGAAAATGAAAAAATCGAAAGATATGCAACATGTTCTCAATGCTGAAGGGCAAACAGATGTAAGTCCAGAACTCAGGTTCAGATGAATGAACAAATCAAAAGCTGTAGGTTTGGGAGCCTAGGACAAATAGAAACTACACAAGTGATAACAGTAAATGGAATTCTAGTGAAGGCATGTGCTGTACTATAGCCAATGCTATCTTGTTTTGTTCTGGTACCTACTTTTTAAAAAACTCTAATGACTTTTATTCATCTTCTAGTGACATGGGCAGCTCCAGTTTCTCAACACAGAACTAAATGATGGCTACTTTATGTCTTGTGTGAAACCTAATTCAGCCTGGGTTCTGGTCAAATTGCCCAGTGTGATATATTTAAGCCAGTATTGAGAGCAGTGGTTCTAACACTGGGTTCCACGGAGCCCCAGGGTTCCACTGAGGTCATCTTCAGGGCTCAAGTTAGAGAACAAGCAGAAAGGGCTCCAGGCTTCCTTCCCTACTTCAACAAAGCAGCTCCGTTTTTATCAGTTTTATATACTGAGATTCTGTGTCATACATTTAAGCAAAAAGTTCTGGTGCTAAAAAGAAAATGTTTAAAAATCACAATCTAATAAAATCTCTCTGAAGATAAAGCAGCATCCAGGTGCAAAAGAGCTTCCCAATTCTATATCAATTACCCCACCTTGCCCCTCAACCCCCTTTGCAGGTCATTAGCCAGATCAAGTCACCTGGGCCTGCTACAGGAGGTTCAGGTTTGTGTGACTTCAGGGGATCCAGTCTGTCCTTCTCCAGCTGTTTCCTTGTACTCCGTTGGCGGGGCTCGCGGAACATAGGCAAGGCATGAGCTACGGGAAGTCACATTTGAAAAATTTCATTATAATAATAACCCTTCCATCCAAAAACATAGCTAAAGTGTGACTAACTGAAAGACGAAATGGAAGTCATAATGACAGCCTTCCTCTAATAATAAAAGACAGTCTTACTGTAACCAATTATCTCATTTTGTTTGAGACCAGACTCATTGTTCACCTTTTCTGGCAGCTAATAGCACTCAGGAAATACTGTCAAATACCGTCACGGAAACACTGGTGAGGCTCCCCATCTCCCAAACCATAGGTAGCAGTTAAAACTTAATTTCTGTGGTTTTGAAAAGAAACTCTTAATGAGACTACCTCTTTTTTTCTTACAGGACCCAAATGTGAATAACGCCAACAGCTTGCCTGTTGGCCCTGATGTTTCCTCAGATGCCTCATAAACACTGGAATCACTTCACACATCTCTGAAATGTGACCATCTATCAAGAGGAGTTGACAACACTGAGTAACCGGAAGGGAGGAGCACTTATCCCACTGAAACTGAGATAAAGCTTGCCTTGAAATGCAGGGGGTACCTGAATCTCCTGGCATGGGACTTGATAGGGCCCTATCCCTCCTTCTAGATGGTGGACGAAACAAGAGAATAAAAATCAGAGTAATATATGTTCGATTGCTGTCGGTTGTTTACTCAATGTCAGAATTAAATTTCAGAATATGAGTATAAGAATTCAAAAGGGAAACAGCGTAATATTCTGAGGGAGAGGGAGAAGGTTTGGGGGGGAAGTATTAAATAACTAGATTTTTCTTGATCAAAACAAGTACCAGAATAATTTCTTTCGACACTTACATGCAGATTAAAACCTCTTTGAAAAAAGAAACTTTTATCAGGGGACCGGGGGTAGGAGCGTAAAGGGTTTAAAGGGAATTTATAATATGAGTGAAATGTCTACAACACTTCAAAAACTCTGCCAGTATCCCTTCCTGTCCTCTACCCCGCTGCTTACCAGGGCCAGACCATATCACTCATCAGTAAAACATGCCTGCCTTGAGTCAGGGGAGCTGAGAAACACAGACACCCGTTACTCTGTTGGGCAACACGACACAACAGTATTTTTAGGAGGAGGAAAAATAGCTTTTCACTTCAAACGACTGGAGGAACTTAAGTAGGCCGCGTGTAATTACATGAGCTAGACTGGTTATGACACTGACTTTAACACTTCTACTCTTGCAAAAAGTGTCATGGGATCTCTTACTGATCATAAGTTCTAAGGGACCTGGTCTTACGTGAGACCCACGAGCAGGGAGGAAAACCCAACAGTACAGCGACCCTTGGGCTTTAGATGTCACCAATGAAGTCCACAGGGCCATCTGCTAATGACAATCCCTGTGGCATCCAAGATTTCCTTCCTACTTGTTACCTGTTACAGGTCTGAAATTGTGGCTCTGGGAACAAAGACCAGCCAGAATTAATGAAGTTGTGTGACAAACCTGAGATAAGCCACTCTGTCCTAAGTTTCTTGCTCATATCACAGGTAGTTCATTTTATATATATATATACATATATGTGTATACACACACACACACACACACACACACACACGTCCCTCTGGATCAGTCTAGCACATGGTCACAGAATTTCGGAAGGAGCTGGAGAAGACTCTTCCTCTAGTTTCTTCATCCTCCTGATGAATTTCAGTTGTTCGACGTCACACTGCCAGACAGTGTGCCAGGCAGAACTAGACAAACCCAGTCCTCCTAATTCCAACAACAGCACTCTTTCTTGTTTATTCTTAGAACAGACTGTTAGCTTTAAAGGGCTGCTATAGAGGAATGCATTAGGCTCAAATAAGCTTTTCCCTTTTGGGTTGAAAGTTACATGAAATAACCCTGTCCCTGTGATGAGTCACAGAAGCTAAAGGGTTAGCTGTTACATGACTTGTAGTCCTCTCCACATAAATGGGAGATTTTGTAATATATGCCTGAACTCTGAGGGCTTTTTCTGTCTCTAAAACAACACAATCAACACCACATGAGAGTAGAAGAGAAATGTATTATTGAAAGGCATGCTAACAACTTACGGGTGATGATGTAGTCCTGGGTTAGAGTCTCAGCTTGTTTCGCCTTCCGCTGGGTTTTAACCACGCATAATTTTGCTCCTCTGAGGGGGATAAAAGCAAATTATTTTCTTGATTTGGTTTCAGAAACAGAAAGTCTACGTGGAAAGCATTAGATACTTTCAGGAACACATTCTATGCACTAAATCTTGTCAGGTCCTTGTCTTTCTGAGGGATGGCAACAGATGGGATCTTAATGATAAAGGATTATTAAACTTATGGAAAAGCAAGTCTGTCAGTCAGTGGTTACTCAAAAGGGTTGGAGAGGTAACAGGGCAACAGAACACAAGTAAAAAAAAAATATATATATATATATATATATATAGAGAGAGAGAGAGAGAGAGAGAGAGAAATAACTTAAGATTTTAAGATCTTAAAGAAATAGTAATAAAACTAACCATCCTTTTCCCCCCCCAAAGGTCATAGGGTTCAAATTTCAAATTTTAGTTTACGTCCCATATGAAAGCAATCTGGGTGGTCTATACCCCGAGAGGCATATGTCCACATCTCAGATACAAGAGTATAAGTGTCTGAAACCGAGTCATCTTGGCAGGGTTACCAAGGGGCTACAGCCCAAGAATGTGTGGGATTAACCAAAAGTGTGCTTAGAACATTTCACTGCTGCTTAGCAATACTGAGCTATTCTTTTCAAGAGAAGAAAATAAAAACAAGCAAATTTCTTGGAGAAAAGATTCCAAAGAGAGTGCCTTCTAATAGAGAATGGCTTTCCTTCAGAAAGGATACGGAGGGCCGAGCCTGTGGCGCACTTGGTAGAGTGCTGCGCTGGCAGCGCGGCGACGCTCCCGCCGCGGGTTCGGATCCTATATAGGACTGACCAGTGCACTCACTGGCTGAGTGCCGGTCACGAAAAAACGACAAAAAAAAAAAAAAAAAGAAAGGATACGGAACCTCAAAACAGGTTTATACGGGTCTCCAGTGAATTTTTCATGTGAATTTTAATACTAGCTATCCAACACTCACTCTAAAGAAAGAGCTAATCAGTCATTGTAATTTAAGGGAGAGAAACAAAACCATTCTTTTTTGGGTGGTAACACATGTGCACCTTTCTGCCCAAGGGAAATGGAAATAACCAAAGGACTGACAGAGCCTCTAGTGATTTCCAGACCTGTGAAATACATTGGTATGCCTAAGTTTGACATTTGGGGTGGGCATAAGGGTTGAGGGGGAAAGAATTTGTGCTGTCCCTTTCTGCTGGCAGAGAATAACCTTGCTCAGCATCCAAACTAATCACTGTTAAAAGCCAGAGAAAAAGGTAACAAAATGGACAAGCCATTTACATTTCCTATAAGTGGTTAATTCCCTGCTTTGTTAATCCCTGACATGCATCACTGCTAATGCCACTGTCCGGGGTAGTATACAAAGTGGGCAGGACTTTTTTCCCCATTGCACTCAGCATTTCAGCTAAAGAACTGCAAATCCCCAGGAAACTTTCACTTCGAATCCAGTATGGATCAAGGGCGATATCCAAATCCTCTTTAAAGCACAATACTAGGAGTTTGAGGCTTTACTCTGTGCCAGCTACATTTTCTAAAAGGGTGGCTCCCCATCAAAGGGGGAAAATAAATAAAAGCAGGGGTGAAAAAAAGCCCCTTCCCCCCAGTTGTTGTCATTCATCTAAAACAGGCAATACTTATGAAATACCTCTGACTCTTGTTGGGGTCATAATAGACTTTAGCCAATCCGTTTCCAGTTCCAACCATGATCTGGTTCAGCTTTGGATGCCACAGGCAGCGGACAACACTCTGAAAAGGAAATGCATGGTGGTCAACTAAAGATAAATAAAAAGGTTTAAAAAAAAATCCTGCTGGTACCTTGATGGCTAGTTTACTAAATCAAATAAGATCCTGATGGTTAACTGTAACTTTTAAGACCTAGACCAGAAAGTGCTCCTGAGGTTAAGTTCCATTCCATCACTTATTTTATGTGTGATACCCTATAAAAATAAAGAAGATGTTCCCTCCCTGACATTATCTCCCTTTCCTGACATCCTTGAAACCACAAAGTTAGGTTTCCCAGCTCCATTACCACGTGAGGCTGGCATCATGGAATGCCATATCCACATAACTCAGTTATGCTTCCTCCTGAAACAGATTTAGATCTCAGTGTTTCATGCTTTTATACACACAATATGTCCCTCTGGACAGCAGATTGGGGCCAGGTGGCTATTGTTTTTAGTTCACAAAGATCCAAATCTCATAAAGCTTTTTCAGAAACAACACATATTCGCAGGCATTTAATAATCTCTATCTAGGAGATAAAACAGCAGGACAATAGAAGTGAAACAGATACAAAATACAAAGACTTGACATTAACCTGACTGAAAAGCTGTTAAAGTGAAGGTTCACTGGAAGTTATGATCCCCTGAATTTATTACTGGTGAAGAAAATAAGTAGTGATCTGGGGTTAAAAAAGAACCACTAGCTCTACTACAATCCATTTTTAATTTTTTTCTGCAGTCAGAAGGCAGAAGTGGGAGGGATGGAATGGATAGAATTAAAGGGAAAAAAGATGAGGCTAATGTTGGTAGGCAGAAACACCACGTACTAGGTTCTGCAGAACTCACTCTGATAGAGTAAGAAATGAATATAAGCATTAATTCAATATTTATTAATAACCTATCTATCAATCACCTGCCCAGCTATGTATGGAGACTTAGGGGGGAAAGGGTACAATTAAATACTGCCATTTTACAGTTCTAACAGTAGAATGAAAACCATGAAACTTCTGTCTCTTAAATCTGCCTTCAGCTGAATTTCTTTCATTCCTCATCTCTAACCATCCCACTCTTTTGTTAAGACAGAAAATATGAGAATCTCTGAGATTCCTTTTGACAGAAATTCTAACTCCCATCTGATGAGCAAAAACTATGCCTATAGTTAAACGGCTACAAATCCTTCTCTGAGATTCCAAAGGAACTAAGGAAGAAGCTGAAGAGTCTGTAGGAATCTAATTCACCTCTGATGATAATCCACAAGAGTGGTTCTTAAGCTATGCACCACTGAAGAAGACTGAGATGTTTTACAGAGAAAATCAAATCAGAGTGGCTGCATTTTCCCTATTGGTAGGGGGCAATTAAGTTAAAAGGGCAGATTTTCACAATTTTAGGTTTTCTTTCCACAATTTTCCTTAAATCAATGGTGCCTGCTACCCAAGGTCTGCTAGCAAGATGATAAAACATATACAATAATGAGTAAATATTAATAGAAAACCTTGAAAATAGAAAATTATATTTAATTTGACAGTTTGGGTTTTTTACTTTTTAAAATTTTTTGGTTGTTGTTGATTTGTAGATATTCTCATGGAACCCACTTTATAATGCAGACATATAAAAGTCACATTTTCTCCTAATAAAAATGCCCCTGGTTGGTAAGACAGCATTAAGTATATCAATAGTTCACAGTCTGCAAAGCACAGCCTGACTTCCAGGTACTCTGCCACTGAGACTAATTTGAGAACTACGCCTAGACCACTAGAAATTTCCAGATGTTCACAGCCAGGTACATGGAAACATGAGAAGAGTCACAAACATAACTTCATAAAGTCATGTTACGTAACCCTATCCTAGAATAAGTTCATCTGAGCCAAGATTCATCTCTTTACGTCGTTGCTTAAAGGCCATTGCTACTCAGACGACCCTATTTAAAACGGTGCCCCAAAACTCACCTCATTCTGCTTTTCTTTTTCGTATAGCATGTATCACCTTTTAACATAATACATAATTTGTTTATCAATTACGCTTATTTTCTGCCTCCCCCACCAGAACATCTACTCTATGTGCAGAAAGCTCAGTCAATTTTGTTTGGCAATATATCTAGAGTGCCTAGATTAGCATTTGGTGCTCAACAAATGTTTGCTGAAGGAATGAATTAAAAACTACAGTTCACCCATGCCTAAATGGATTGTTCGCTAGGTAGAGTTAGAAACCATTATCAAGTTAAAATCATTACTCTCCATAAGGAATAATTTGATTTCTCCATATCATTGTTACACTCAGTTATACTACAAATGCAGCAGGGTTAGTTCCCCCTCAAATGTCCTAGAGAGGATGTGCATGAACAAGAGAGAAAGAAAAAGCAATGACAGAAGCTTTCGAGGGCCTTCAGAAATCTCAGCCACCCACAAATGGCCCCAGGACAATCTTAAGGACATAGTATTAGAGTTATTTCTCTTCCTTGGTTCTCTAGAGGTCTGGCTAGCAGTCTAAGATTACTGGTTCTCAAATATGTTTTCAAGTGAGCAGGGTGCAGAATTGGAAAAGATCCACAATGTAGGCCTGATAAATTCCAAGACACCCAGCCAAATAGGCAGTTTCCAGGGGCAGCAGGTTACTGTTACTCTCTCCCTGCAAGCTGAGGGTGTAAATGTTAGAGAGAGATAACTGCCCAGGCCAACAACCAATGTCTGATTGCTTTCCAGGGAGTCCAAGGACACTGCACCTTTATTCCTGTTCACCTCCTTTACCCTGCAGAGCTCTCAGACACACACACAGCAGGTCAGCATAAGCTCTCATGGAGAAGCACATTTACCCTCTACGCATGCTAAAGCAGGGAGAGGCAAATAAGAGCCCTTGAACTAAACTGTCATCCCAGAGGTCCATCCACTGTGGCGATGAGTCACCAAAGCAGCCAATGAGAGGCCTGTGGGCAGTCTGACTTAGGCTAGGGATACTAAGGCTCAATCACCCTAAGACTGGTTATTAATCAAATACTACAGAGATTCCAAAACACAGAATGAAGAAACAGAATTCAAAGTCAAAAGTGGGTGGGCCTTTTTATTTATTAATATTTATTGTGTGTGTTTAGCTAACCTTTGTAAACTTTGCAGCTAATGCGGCTCCACACTTTGTCCTGTCAAGGAAATGCATCTTATAGCAGAGAGTTGGCCATCTGCCAAACCAAACAATCCCTGAGACGGCGGCGGGGCTGGGGAGCAAGCAGAGTTGCCACGCTGCTAACTTGTCAAATATACATGCCGGGTTTTGCTTAACAACAATGGGACACGTGCCTGCTAGAAGCCTAAGGAACCATTAGGAGACAGATGAGCTATAAATACTTGGAGAGACTGCATTCAATCAACCAGCTATCCTAAACTTCCTTCATTCTTTTCTTGAAGAGGTGCTTCTCTGGCTGGGGAGCCTGACACAACCAGATCACAAATTTACTTAGCCATGGAGCAAATGAACAGGAGGGAGCACATCTGAATCAAAGGACCAGAAAGAACATCAAGACATGAGATCTACATGGATTAAAGAGAAAGATTTCACATTATATCATGTTAGCCAAATAGCAGAGGCCATTACAGTGTACAGAATTAGATTCTAAAATTAGTCTGCACATTTTAATATAATGGTTTGCTTAGTTAAATTGATAAAGTGTTTTACTCTTACACTAATCTACTTCATCTAATCAAAAAGTGTGGGCCTGCTAATGGCTTCCCTCACCTGTCAAAGCTAAACTCCATTTCAGCACAAAACTAGGTTCTTTTAAACCAAATCTAACTTTCATTTTAGCCTTATAATTTGGCAATGCAGAGTAACCATAAACTGCCCAAAAAGTACTTAGCTCTAGCAGCAGCCACTAAGGGACCATAACTGGAGTTGAAAATCATAAGCAAGATGACTAGAAGGAGATACAAGATTTTAATGTGCTCTACATAGATCATTCATCCCTAGAGAAACCAAAGAAAAAAGAGGGGGGTGGGCTGGAAAAGAAGAAAGCACTGTGTACAACTAGCAGTGTCAAGAACCCAAAGCAGGAATTTTGGGATTACCCTGTAGCAAAAGTGAGAAGGCCACAAAAAAATTCCAAATAATTTATTTCTATGGTTTTCTGGTTTACTTTAAGTGAAATCATGGAAGCAAATAAGGGGAGAAGGAGGAGGAGGAAACCAAAGAGATAAATGGATTTATATTTTAGGACAGAGAAGGAAGGAAACTATTAGGTAACTGGAACTTTATATTATTTAATGTAATTGAGTCCCCACATCAATATTACAAAATCGGTAATCTCATCCCATTTCACAGATGAAGAAACTGAGGCTGTAGGAGGGTGAGTAACTTTCCCATATAGAGGAAATGGAATTAGTGGGCAAGTTTCTCCAACTCCATTGTTCATTCCTTTATATTACTTAACCATGTAAAGCTGTATTCTGAAAGATGTGGAAAAAGGGAGGTGGGGAGATTTTTAATCATTTCCAAACCCACCTAACCCAGAAGTAGAAATCTCAGCAAATTTATATTAAAACGCAAATGGTATTACTAAAACCATAAAAGAAAAAGCCGACTAGTTCCCAGCTCACAAATGTTACTATAAAAGAAATCAATGCCTGTGCATTAGGTGTCTTAGGGGTCTGTAATGCACATATCCAAACATCACCTTTACTCTACTTTACATGCTAAAAGAAGCCCAACATCCTTCATAATTTTATACCTTAAACATGATAAAACTGAAACACCATTTCCTGATCCTTCCCAGCTGCTGACCCACACTGTAAACCAAACTCCATCTGGTCTTTTCATGTTTGGTTTTTGTCATATAGTACAAGAATGGATAAGCTAACTCAGTGACTCCTTGGGAGAACAAGCATTTTTTGGAACTTTCAAATAAAGAGCCTGACACCTGTCTCTGAAAGAGGCTGTCACACAATTCTGCAGACTTGTATAGAATGGCCTTAGAGTCACGGACATCCTCAGGACTATCCAATATATTTGAATGGCCAGGTGTGTGCCGATCCCCAAGACAAAGAATGCAAATCAAGATGTCAGCCCAAAACAAACAAAAAGAAGGCAGACAAAAACAGGAAGGTAACTTTCTTCAGATTTCCATAAGCCCAATATTTACTTCACAGAGAAAGAAAATTTGTTTTTTACATTAAAATGTTGGGCTGGGGAGGTAGAAGAGTAAGATAGGCATTGTTGCAACTCTTCCTGGCTATTTGTCCAATCCTTGTTTCCTCCACTCTCTCCTAATGAGGGTTTGCTTTTCCCAAACTTGGGATGACTCTGCAGTATTCATGCACAATGGGACATGGCCTCATCCCTCTACAATTCAGGAAGCAAACCCGGCGAATAAGCCTCAATTTCCAACAATAAGACTCCTTAACACCCACCTGATCTCCACAGAGACATCCCCTAAATGGAAAAAATTAAAGACAGACATTTTCTCTCTACTTCCTTCTAAGTGAGCACATACCTATCCTTTTTTTCTCTTCCACATTCCTCCAGCTTCAAGGAAGTTCTACCATGGGCCAGACTTGTACCAACTGTCATTTTCTGCTACAAATCTTCTACTCCCTTCCCTGTCCCAATAATTCTCCCCCAGAAAAGCCAGATAGAAGCCCTACGGTGAAAAGAAAAAATGCCATAACATTTTTATAAATGTAAAGGTTGCTGCAAAAAAACCAAGTGAGGAAAAGTGTTGCTCTGCACCTGCCATAAATATTTGGTACAGATGCATGAATTATACTTTTTAATAATTGGCATCTAATTATCAAATTAATTTCTATCAAACCCATGAAAAATTTGTTTACTAAAATCAATTCATTTACAGTCTGTGCTCTAAAATTAAGGTAACCAGTAAAGCAGCAAAAGTCTGGAAACTGGTAGTTGTCCTTGGCACCAAACGAATCACATCTGTATCTGATAATAAACTTTTCTAAAGAATTTCATCAAGAGAAAAAGTTCGCAGAAAAAATGGAAGGTCTCTTGGGTAAGAAAATTAAATACAATTTTCTTCATCTAATTTAAAACATTAAATGTTAGTTCACTCCAATCCTGTTACTTGAGAAGAATTTACAAAGACAAAATAAGTACAAATAATGACAGAAGCAAGTCTGGTAATTATTCTTATTAATGATAGTCTGGGAGCAGGAAACAAACAGGAGGATGGAAGCCGGAGTTCACAGGGTGAGAGACACAGGTGGGTGCTCATCCTGCTAGGCAAACCCCCCAGTGACCCCATACCAGAGGATCTACTTAGAAGCATCAGTTTCCCACTGCTGGGCAGAGAATGGGTTACAGGTGTGCCAAGATATGGAGCCCCTCAGCCTGCATGGGACCTGGGATGCCTGAGCCTCAGGCTAGTCATTTCCAGCAAAGAGTCGCCTCATCTGCTCATATCACATATTATAATTTCCTATGGGGACCAGGTTGTGAAAAAGCTTGGGCCACCTCTCTCAATCTAATCTACAGACCCAGGCCCCTTTACCTTTCTTCATTTATCAATGGTTAGAGATGGGTATAAAGATAATAACCATCAATCCTCTGTTTATATGAACAAAGCACAAATGTATGAAACTTATTAAATCCCTAACTGCTACATAAGGAATATGCGTGATCAGATCTTGGAAATCATCAAGTTTGTAAAACTAAAAAAAAAGGAAAAACTGAATCTTCCTCTATAGATGAACTATATAGGATATGTAAGACATTATTTATCTTAATATGATGCAGGTGAAGATGTTTTAAATATCATACTCTTTTATTTAGCCCTTTGGGGGTCTCACAACCCCTCCTCCTACAAGACTATCATCTATCACTCCACAAAGGGAAAAACATTATACTGGGATATATGTTCATTATAGACCTCTTTCTTCCCCACACTGTATATAATTGTGAACATTTGGCCAGAGTTCTGATAGAACAGCTGGAAAATTTGTTACCAAAGACCATTCATCAGATTCAGATTGGAGAGGGAAAACTGTCAGAAAACGCTACAAGACACAAAGCCCTTCACTTGGCCCATCGGTGGGACACAATGTGGTGCTGGGGTTAGACAACAGAGCACTGGTCCTTATTGTGTTATATGTTTACACATTATATAAAGAATACTGTGTCATCCTGAACATCTTTAAACATCTAAAATCTGGTTCTCTTCTTTTTATTTTTTGTATTTAACTGAGAAGTTAAACATGTTTCTCCCACAGAGTTGTATTATCTGGTGAGTGATTCTTCATCCAACTTTGCTATTTGCAGCAATCATGTCTATACAAGGAAATACAGGTAAGTTTAAATGCCTATTAAATCAAACATCAAACTCATGTGCAGAGAAGGAAAAAAAAGTCTCTATTTAATCAAGAGGGAAACACTATCTCTACTGTTTCAAAAAACTAGAAATGGGAGCAGAAAACATTTACTTGCAAATACTGACACCAATAAGTAGTGAGTGCCTTTTAATACAGCTTGTTATGGGATTAAATGACACTAGAAAATGGATAAATCATTAAACTGGACAAGCACACCTTTTGGTGCTCATTCTTTTGCTCATGAAACCTGAGACAGCACGTGACTGGCCCTTTATCTCATATTGTAACTCCCCAAATGAGATTATTGTCAAATAGATGGTTACAGGAAAAGACATCTCACTCTAGGGTTTGAATGTGGATTCCTACCGTAAACATTATTTCAAAGAAGAGGATGTTGATTTGAATCTAAATAACTGCACCCGAATTAATAGTCTACTGGTTAAAAAAAATTTTATAAAGATAAAATTGTTGTTTTAAGAAAGACTGGAGATGAGAAAAGAAACAAAGTGATAAGTACATCACTATTTGTCTTCTATTCTAAGGAAGAATTATGATTATTTATTTTTATTTTTTGGTGTCTGGCTGGTAAGGGGATTTGAACACTAGACCTTGGTGTTACAACACCATGCTCTAACCAACTGAGCTAACCGGGTAGCCCCTCAGAAAGAATAATGATTAGACTTTTGATAAAATATAGTGTCAAATTCCGACAAATAATTTTTACTTCAAAGTACACTGTATTTTACAAAATAGATCCAGGGAACCAATCACAGTCATTAATAGTACAACAACCAAAACAAATTATATTCATTAGAGTTTAAGTTACAAGCATTTTAAGCATCTGCAGAAAATTTGTTTCCTACACTGAACTCAGACCACAACTATTTTTAGTAAGTCTGAAAAAGGATCATCTATCTCAAGTTTTAAAGAAGCAGACAATTAAAACAAAATGTGCACTTCTTCCATCAAATCTAAAAGAAAATATACTTATGCTCTGAAATTCCACATTAATTTTTAAAAACTATTAACAACAAAAAACCAAGAGAAGGTGGTAGGAAATAGGCCATTACAGTAAGTCTCGATAAGAACATACCAGAATAAAATGTAATAAGAGGCAGAGCAAAATTAACATTTTCACAAAACACTTACTATGTGCCATATATTGTACTAGGCATTAGGAACATGATGTCCATACCATCCACAAGGCACCTTCTGCCTTGATGAGACCCTTACTCCAATTTGGTCACTGGAGAATTTAGAAATAGCAACAAAGAGAATATCAGAGATAACAGAAGAGTTGAGAAAATATGATACACAAGAAAACTTTTTTAAAAAAAAGAAGAAAAGAATGTTTGGTTTGCTTAGACAAGACTGAACAGTAACTTTATAATCTTCAAGGAAATAGAGGATGTTGACCAGCTGTTTTCCAACTCCATGAGGACTAGAGTAAAGGATGTGGCCTCTGAACATGACAACGTGAGGCTAAAAGTAAAGAAAAAAATGATTTGATGGGAAGGGATTTCATACACAGGAATGAACTCTTTAGGGAGGTAATAAAATCTTCTGTTACAAGTAGGTTCAACTTTTAGGTAGAAGAGTTAAGTCATAGTTCTCAGGTAGGCAAGGAGATGAACTCTGGAAAATAATACTGAGAAAAATATGCTTGATACCAGATGGCAGCTAATTAAGCAAAAGGCAGTAGCTCTGCCTGTGGCATAGTTACGGTAAGGGAACATACCACCAGAGAAAGACAGGTGACTCACCCTAGGATCAATAATATTATTTTACTTCCTACCACATGAATGTCCCTCCAAATGTGCAGCTAACTTAGAAGCTCCTCCTAGGCAAATCTGCTGTAATTTCTACTGTTTCATTTTGTGTTTTCCATCACTACGGTAATTTTTATAATTTAAAAAAGCTTCTGGTTCTGGGTAAGATAGAGGACACACTCCACTCAGTCTCTCCCTCTAAATGCAGTTATAAAACTTGGGTATAAGACACTGCATACCTACTTGAGGACTCTGAAAGTATATAGTAATAGTTGGATTTAGAAGAAGTCCAGGATTCAAAGTATCATTGACACAGAAGTGAGTTCACCATTTCGCTTACTCCAGACCTCCACCAAAACAAAAAACTATGATTAACAAAATACCAAAATACAGGATCAAACCAACTGAGTTTTCCTTTTGCCTCAGGCTCTAATACAGCTTGATGTAGCACTGTTAATGATCCCATTTTTATTTGAAATTTTGGTATTTTATTCATCATGGATTTTTTTGCATTGCTTTTAATTTTTTATAATGTTGCATTAAATTGTCATTTATCTTGATTACTGAGTTTTTTGGGCAGCTCCTTAAATTTTGAGCTTAAGGCTTAAGTGTCTCACTTGCCACAACTCTATTACACAAAAATTAACTTATAATGGGTCACAGACATAAATGTAAAAACAGAAAACTATAAAACTTTTAGAAGAAAACATAGGAGGAAATCTGTGTGTCCTGGAGTTAGTTAAGGAGTTATTGAATATGACACCAAAAGTACAATCAATAATAGAAAAAAATTGATAAATTTGACTTCATCAAAATTAAAATGTTGCTTTGTAAAAGACACTATTAAGAAAATAAAGACATGCAACAGCCTGGGAGAAAATATTTGCAAATCACATCTCCAACAAACAACTTGGTATCTACAATACAGAAAGAACTCTCAAAACTTAGCAATAAAAAAACAAACCATCTAATTTAAAAATGGGCAAAAGATTGAAGAGTCACTTTACCAAAAGGATATAATGATGGAAAATGAGCACATGCAGCTATTCAACAGCATTACCCATTAAGGAAATGCAAATTATAACTATGATGAGACACCACTCCATACCTATTAGAATAGATAAAATAAAAAATGCTGACAAACAGAGTGTTGGTAAGGATGTGGAGCAATAGGAAAACGCATACACTGTTGGTGAGAATGCAAAATGGTATGGCTACTCTGAAAGACGATTTGGCAATTTCTTATAAAAATAAACATACATTTACCACATGACCTAGCAATCCTATTCTTAGTTATTTATCCTAGAGAGATAAAAACTTACATTCATGCCAAAACCTACATATGAATGCTCAGAGAAGCTCTATCCATAATTCCCCCAAATTGTAAACATTCAAATGTCCTTTAACAGATAAACAAATTGTGGTCAAACTATACAGTAGAATACTAATCAGCAATAAAAGGTAACAAACCATTGATGCACATAACAACCTGGATTAATTTCAAAGGCATTCTGCTGAAAGAAGCCACTCTCAAAAGGTTACATGCTGTATGAGTTCATTTAATATGACATTCTTGAAAAGGCAATCCAATAGCAATGGAGAACAGATCAGTGAATGCCAGGGATTGGGAGCTGAGGGGAGGGGGGTGAGAATATGACCATAAAGGGATAGCAGAAGGAGTTTTTGGGTGGTGACGGAACTGCTCTGTATCCTGATTACATTGATGGTGGTTACATGAATCTATATGTGTTAAAAATCACAGACCAGTACACTTAGAAAAAAAGTCAATTTTATTATATAATAATTTTTTAAAAAATAAAAAAGTATCAGCACTTAACTAGTTCCTGTTATTTTCCCTACCTAAAACATTTTAAGACTTGTTAAAGCAGATATTAACAGATAAACCACCATGAAATCAGTGGTTTCTTTTCTCTCTAATCTCATGTGCCTAAAAGATGGATATTCAGCTGTATTCTTCAAATCCTGAAAGTTACTGATCTGGAACATCTGTAACATGATACCTTTAGGTGCAATGAGAACCAAGAAGTAACTTAATAAGTCTTTCTGATACCAGTGCCCCTGGACATTGTGAGGCTAGCTTAGCAGGTGACTCCAGCTGAGTTCTAGTAACTGTTTAAATTATGAGTGTATGCTGTTTGCTTCAAGAAATCCCAAGAAAGGGCTTAGTGTGTTCATGGTGGCCTCTTAATCCAAATTATAAAGGCATCAATAATGCAATGCTGTTTTTCACCATATCCTTCTGGTATCTCTTTCCTTCAGTGATTACTGAAAATCCTACCAGAGAAAGTAGTGCTGACTATTATGCTTCTTGACAGTGAAACACTGTTCTAATAGCCATGCTGTTAAGTTAGCTTTTGACCATGGAAAAGATAGTACTAGGGAAAGAAACATGTAACTGCTGTATTGACAGATTTACACTAAAACTCCATCATTTTGTACTTACTCCCAGGTTCCCTATCAAATATCTTGGAAGACCAGGAAACAAAATAGAGCTCTCATATCCTGCCTTTCTACTCTCATTGAGCAAATATGCTCCATATACCTATGTGGAGTATAGTGTCCTATCACTTGGCTGTGGGCAAATAGACATTTTTTATTAAATATAAATACATTAATCAGGCTCCCTCTAGGATCTGCATTGTTTAATTCTTCCAAGAAAGTGAATTACACTAAAATTTCATTAAGCTGATATGACTTTATTCAAAATAATACATAATTCAAAGCAACTGCTATTCCCTAGTCAACCAGCTGCCTGATTGCTCTATAATAAAAATCAGATAATGGAAAGCTAGTTAATTCAAAGCCCATTTTTTCCATCTCCTTGTGTTTCACATTAAGGAGGTTTCACTATATTTTAGAAAGCAGATAAATGCCAGATATAGTCTTTCAAGTTTATTTTCAGTTGGCATTTGTACTGCCGATAGCTGGAGTTCTCTCTGTGTACTATTCCTTGCATCACCCCGAATAGGCAAAGACGTGGCTTGACTCCTCTATTTCTAGACAACTTTTAAGGAGGTGCAATTCTGCCTGAGCTGGGACTTTACATCAGTAAGACAGATGATTAGTCTATTCTCAGGACAAAACGGAAGAAAAAATGCGTTTCTCAACTCCTTCTGAGTCAAGCTTTCACAGGCATGACTTCATGAATTTGTTTGAAGTGAATTCCCATATCTGATATATCTATATTCAAATATAAGAACAAAGATACATTCCAAAGCCAATTCTGAGCACTTCTGGAATATCCATTAATTTGAATTATCTGTCTACTTTCCTCCATATGTACAAATAATGGAGACTGACTGTAGTCTGAATAGTCAGTTTGCCCCTTACACTTAAAATAAATTAAGATAAATAGCTAGCTTCTTAAACGGTCTATTATTTCATGGTTCTTTTATATCCATTTATTCTTCCTCTTCAATGTTTTTAGATTTAAAATATCAATATTCTCTCCTAATAAGAACACAAAAACTTTTTATATAAAAGTGTTAACACTTTCATTTTATATGCTATATGTAATTTTGCTATATACATATAGCAATTTTTTGAACATTTACATTAACTTGAATGTCATATCTGGAATAATCCATGAGTGGTAGGACTAGATATGATGTTTCCTTTCTTTATCATCTCTTCTATTTTGTTAATTTTTTAGATTTAATACACACTAATTTTACAATCAGAAAAATACCACTGGTATACAAAAAATTAGTCTGATATAGTTCTCATTGAAATGTATATATGAAGAATCAGTCTTACAAGAAGGAAAAATAACGTGAACTCGAGTTCTCCTCAGAACTTTACATCCATCTGGCCGGTTAACTCAGTTGGTTAGAGTATGGCCTTGTAACACCAAGGTCAAAGGTTCAGATCCTGTACCAGTCAGCCGCCAAACAGACAAACAAAAGAACACGTAAATAAAGAAGGAAACACAGCTGGTATTTTCATGGAAAAAAATTTGGTTTTTTTTTTAAAAAATCTTTTTTAAAATATGGACCTCACTTTTTCCTCAGTATATTTAATAGGCTATCTCTATAATCAGATAAATAGGTCCTAAATAAGAATTTTCCCCCAACATAATTATATATATTTCAACCAATACTCATGAAAATAAGGGAAGGGATAAAGCTTATATTAAGAAAGTGAGAATAAAAAAATCTCAAATCTCACTGTAGAAAAATTTCAAGTTCTTCCCATCTTTTGGGAGAAGGCCAGAGTTAATATTAGTAACAAATAGAAAAATGGTTATTTTTATTTCGCTTTCCTCCACTTGATGGAGATGAAAATAACTGAAAAAGCTCCAGAAAGGTAGGTCCAGAATATATACTTTCTCAAACTATGAAGTTAACTTTATGAAAACAACCACCACTATAAGATTTCAAACTGATAGAAAGATACCTAATACTGTACTTCACATTCTGAGTTTTCTTTTTTAAAGAACATGAATGAGGTATGCATAATCCAAATTTCATTACTCAGAGGAAGAGGATATTCCGGAGAAGAAGTAGTGGTAGAAAGAAGCAAAAATCTAAAATAATCCTTGTTCTTTGCTATCTGTTCTCTTTGGTGGTTAAAAATGTTCCTAATCAAACATTCTTTAGATGATCATGAATGAATTTTTTTTGTTCCTTAAAAGGCCTTAACTATCACATTTCTCATGTAAGTACTAGAATTTTCAATCAACCTTGAAATGCCCAGGGCAGACTAGTTGAAAATATCAAAGCAGATTTCCCTTCTCTTCCCTTCATTAGCTATGTGCTAGATCACTTGTGCTAGGTGGCTACAGCTGTGTTTTTAAAAATAAAGGTTTAGGTTTTTTCCTCTTCTATCCTCATTTTGTTCAGTCTGCGTTTACAAAAACAGAGGCCCCTCACCAAAGTACTTAAGCAAACCAACAAATTATAAAAGAAGTCAAGCTCAGGAGTAAAATTTCTGGCTTTTTTCCTTTCTACTTTTTTCCTCTTTACCAAAGGGAAAGCTTACTATCTCTTTTAAATTATTGCAGAAAGCAAATGAGGTAAAGAGGCCACCAGCTTAAATAATACCAGGTCAAAACAACTCTAGTAACAATGCTTAGGTTAAAAAGTAAGTATAAATGGTAATATGTTAGTACAATTGTATAACAGGTGCCTTGATTTTACATTAGTTAAAAAAAAATTCTATTAGTCATTTTACAACAAATTATAGTTTCACAAAAAATTACTAAGCTAATAATGTTTTATGTTATGTCAGAGCATTTCCCTGGATAACTAGGTCTTTGAAAAAGTTTAAATTTTTTTATGATTTCTTCTAAACATAATTACTTTTTAAAAATTGATATGTTGTTTGTACAGACCAGCCGGAAAAAAAAAAAAAGATACATCATCTCCAAATTATATTTTATCCATTCTTTCTCTCCTATGCTTTTACTGCATAAAACAGAGTAATGGAGGCTTTTTACACAATATATAGTTAGTGTAAGGTCCCATCTTACACAAAAACAAAACTCAAGATTTGCAAACTCAAGATTCAAGTTATATTCTAGAATCTTAGAAAAGAGGCTAACCTCACTACTCAATCACAAAGAATTAGATAATAAATGAGAAATACGTGCGTGTATAACTTGAGGAAAGGAACTACAAAAGAAGCCTCTAAAAATAATTTTAGCAGAACTGTAAAATGTGTGCAAACATCACACAGTTAAAACAGTATATGTTAAAAAACATTTATATCTCCTAATGAAGAGAGTTGAGAGTATCTACCCTCAATAGAGAAAGGAAATTTTTCAGAGAATATGACAATGTAGAGAATGGAATTAAAATAAGTTGGATTTTTTTTAACTTTGTTTCAAAGATAAATATGAAAATGCCCTTGCTATATTTTAAAAAGCTATTTTTTAGAAGATCATAGGATAGTTTTTAGTTAATAAGAAATTAATTGCATAGATTGTTAACATCCCCCGACTGAAAATAATGTTTGGCTCCATATATGTATGTTGAGCTTAGTGTCCTAGAATATAACTATCTAGAAGATTATTCTGTTTTAGAAGAAGTTGTGAGAAGAACACAACCAATCATATACTTTATTAGGGTAAATGGACACATCTAGGAAAAACATAAAGCCACCATTGCCTGTGCCTAATCAAACAAGTGTTACCAACTGTTCATATTAAAAATACGAGCTGCTGCAGTCTACAGCCATACCACCTTGAAGAAAAAAAAAAAAAAAAAAAAAAGAATATGAGATACTACCTTTTGGGCAAATTAAAACTCAACACAAGTGAGTACCTTACTACAGTGGAGTGTGGTATTTCCAAAAGAATGATGACTACTCTGGTTTTCAATGACAAAAAACACAATAAAATAAAAGAGGTGTCTTTTGGCTTTTCTAGCAAAGTGTTTCTCTATTCATTCCCAGGAATGAATGTTTATTTTCCTACATTCCTAGAAGATTTCAAATTTGAGACAATATATCAAAGGGGCAGTTTAAAGCTCCTTTAACATAACGTCCTATTATATAAACGAAAACAATGCTGTGTGATATTAACAACAAAACACCCACTAAATCAACAATTTAAAAGTGTGTGCTTTAGAGATATAGTTTTATCCTTATTTGAAGTTCTCCATCTATTAAAATGGATCTCAATCTGTATTCTGACTATTCTAAGATGACTCGATAGATACTATACTCTATTTACTTAACAAACCTGCTCCTTTGTTAGCTTCTCTTCATTTGCTTCTCCCTTAAATGCTGATGTTTCTTAAAGCTCATCTTTTTCTATACTTTATGCCCTTTCCTTAATCAAACTCATCAGCAACCAACATTTCAACTATGAACTATAAATTCTTCTCCCAAAACTGTTTTCTTTCTCTTAAGCACCAAACTCATTTACCCATTTGCTTACTGAACATCTCTACCCAGAAGTCCTACAGGTACTACAACCTCAACATACCAACAGAACTCAACTGTCTTTCTTCAAAATCTGCTTTATTTTCTCTCTATATATTTTTTACCTACAGGAACATTCACCCAATCTCCCAAGTTATAAACCTCAGGCCTCATATACAAATACTTACCAATCTTATAAATCTAACCTTAAGATTTCAAAAAGAATTAACTGTTCCAAAATCTAGATCTGAATGTGTCATTCCTTTGCTTAAAAAAAAAAAAAGCCACATGATAACATTACCTTCTTATTATGGTATGCAAGGCCAATCTACCTTCCCATCATTAGATACTGCTCTCCTGACTCACTCTCCAAAGACACACCTATCTGTGCTCTACAATAAGCATTACCTGCACTTCCCAAGTACAAAGGTGCTTTATACCACTCACTCATTCAATAAATATTGATTAAGAGTTATCTATGTGCCAGGCACTGTTCTAAGCACTGAGGATACTGACCGAAACAGACAAAGTTTCTGTCCTGTGTGACTTACATTCTGATGGAAGAAGACATACAATAACAAACAAATATACAATATATGAAGTGGTGATAAGTGCTATGGAAAAAAAGATCCAGCTAGCAAAGCAACTCAGAGAATAAGAATTTATCACATTATGAGGCACTGATTTTTCCAGTAATCAGCATGTTCTTTCTAGAAACGTCGGAAGCCCAGTGTGTCTCTAAAGTCCAATTATACGTCTACATTCTTTAATTTATTGACATTTCAACTTAAATTACAGTTTGAAAACATACCACCAAGAATACTGAAATATACAGTCGTTGAGAGGCATAGCAGAACACAGCTTATTTCTGGAACAACCAAAAATAATTTTGCTTTTGGAGATTAAAGTTGATAGCATCAATTTTTTTTTTTTTTTTTTTTTTTTTTTGATTCTAGTGTCTTAGTTGGCTCCTGGATGTAGCCAAAAAAAGGTATTATGAGTGTTGGCACATTTCAGATTATGTCATGAGATTAGAATCTACTAAACTTAAGCACTCATCTAGAATAAGTCTCATTGTTATTTCACTTTTCTCTATAATACTCAACCTAACTATACCATGGTTTCAAATTTAGGGCCTATAAATTAAGACTCCATAGTAATACTGAACATTAGAGACAGGAGCTTTTTACTGGTGATTTAAAAACAGTTGTTCAATTGTCTGAACCACTTAAGTGCATAATATGTCTCAACTGTTTACAAAGAGCTGAAACAACTGGAGAAACCTACATAAGAGCACTGTTTAAGATATAGGATATTACTAAAGGATTTGACAATGAGCCAAAGAAAATTTACACAGACTGGTCTGTTTCATACTCAGAAAATTACAATGATTTACCTTATCATCTAAATAATACATACTTTAAAAGAATTCAAATTTTCCTCTGGGAATCTTCACTATTACTATATTACAGGTGACTCCAGTCTCAGGACATGAATTAATGAATAAGTGAATGAAAGAATGTATGAGTGAATGACGGTGTTTTAGTGCTCATATAAATGTATAAATCCATAAGAAAACTAAAGATTAAGTGGGTTTTTTTTTTTAAATGTAGAAGTTAGATCTGAAATATTTTAAACTTCCAAATGAGCAAACAGCAAAAGTTCAAAGCTGAGCCTTACTTTAATGACTACAACTCTGACAAGCAGAATTCTGTCAAAGCTTTCAGGGTGTAGAAAACAGTGACAAACTTTGCCACTTTCCAAAGGCATAATCTTTCACTTCTGTCCACAATCCCTAGATCCTTACAAACATGCACATAGTGGGACACTCCTTTCTAATCCTACACAACGAACAATCAGCTTCTTCCCTCCTCAGATTGGTTCGCACAGAGGGAGAAACATCCCAGGCCCTGCTGAAATTGACTAATGTGTGGGCCCAGGGGGAAATACTGGGTCAGGGGAAAGGTTAGGGTAGATCAGCCAGTCTGCAACATACTGATAATTCCTGTGTTGAAGAAAAAAGCAGCTACCACTGCACTGTAAGGGCCAGGGCTCATGTTCTATTGAAAAAACAAAACCAAAACAAAAGATGGCTAAGATGCAAACCTCAGTTCATTCTCAAGGCTAGGGAGAAAAGAATATACATACCGCATCTGTGATGTCTATTTCATACACCCTTTGGAAAGTCCTACGCTCAAAGAAAACAAGTTTGCCGCTGCCACATCCCCTTTGAACAGATGTACCAGTGACAATGAGTTTATCATCTGGACTGAAACAGCAGTCAGTCCTACAAACAAAAAGAGTTTATGAGTATAACCTTATGACCCACACAACAGTGCAGCAATAATAAGTGAATTAAATAAAATATAAACATCACTATAATAACAGCTAACTCCTATATAGGGCTTATGAGTCAAGGGCTTATATTAATTTGTTTAATCTTCACAATAATCTTATGAGGTAGATAGTATCCTCATTTTACTGATAAGGAAACTGAAGCAGAGTGGTTAAATAAACCTTGACCAGGATCAAATAAGTGGTACAGCTGGGATTTGAACTTAGGCAGCCTGACTCCAGAGTCTGTGCTTTTAATTTCTACACTATAATATTTTTTAATGTAAAGAAAGTGTGGGAAAAACTCCATATAGACACTGAGAGAGTCTACAGACATACATAACTAATATCTAAGTAGTAATTATTTTGGCTATTTTTTGGACCATTTTTACTACTACCACCACTACCATCATCCCCAAATAATTTGAGTTATGTCAAGTCAGGCACCATAAAATGAGGAACAGTTGTATTGCTGAAACCTAAATGACGGCTATGATTCAACAACTCTTATTATTAGAGTTCTGGCCACCTGACTGTGAATAATCTAAGACACGACCCAAAGAAGTTATGTATTTAGCATTACTTGTAGCAGGAATAATAGCTCAAAAATTCTCGGCTATAAATTCATGTTTGCCTTTCTGTTTTAACAGATAAGCGCCATGTTAGAGTTAGCTGCTCTATTATTAAACAGCTTCTTTCACTTGATGCTTCCATTACCTGCACACTCTGCCTGTTGGTCATTATTTAACATAAATGTGAAATTTCATTTCTACCAAAATAAAACCGTTTGTCTAGGCACTAACTGTGGGACTTAGAGGTCAAATCTTAGTTACCTTGGAAAAATCTTTAAAAGCTTCAATTGCCAACTTAGTAAAATGGACATAACAGTGTTAAGCTACCCAGAGCAAGACAGTCAAAACAACCAAAGGATGCTGAATTATTGACTGGAATTATAAGAAAAATTGAGAAAATGAGCTGTACTATAAATGCTCAGTAACCATTAAAAATTTCTTTGATAGTATGAGAGTTCAAATTTTTAAAGATCACAAATACACAGGCCTACCCTGTCATTTATACAATATTAAAAGAACAACTAAATTCCTTAAAATACTTTTACTACCCCAAGACCTGTGCATGCACACAATATATACATGCACAAACACATAAACACATGGACATACATCATTTTAACCTCAAAAAAAGTTTCTATGATCTGAAGAATGTGCAAAATGAAAAGAAAAATAAAATGCATCTTTCAAGAGACCGATTTAAATCACTCAAGTCTTTTTTTTAAAGATCTAAAAAATATATGATATAAATTAACATTGATGTGAAGAAATTTATTTTTCATTCTCCTATGCTAACCAAATATTAAAAATAAGCTACTTACATTGGGAACATTGTGGGAAGACCCGAGGCTGAAAAAAGTGGCTTATTAAATTGTCGAATGTCCCATAATTTTAATGTATCATCACCTGATAGAGGAATGAGAAGAAGAAAAGTGAACTGTGCAAAATGAACTCATTACAAGTTTGCTAAACTTAGTGTATAATTATAAGGAAGGAAGGGAGAGAAAGAAGGAGAGAAAGAAAAAGAGAAAAAGAGGAAAAAAAGGGGAAAGGGAGGGAGGAAGGAACGGCGGAAGGAAGGAAAAGGTAAGCAAGGAAAAGAGAAAGCCAGATGCAGATAAGCATGTTTTACTTTTTAACTGTTCAGGGAGCTTGAAAGCAGTAGTTGCAACAACAGGAGAATGCTATATGATAATGAAATGGCCTTCTACAAATTACTTTCCAGATTGATGTAGCATCCGTAGGCCAAAAGGAACCCTTGAGAATCTACTCTAAAGCATGATTTTAGAGCAGATGGTAGTTCCCTTGTGGTATATTTGAGTATAACCTGTCTTCTTGAGAAGATCTTAATTTAACAACCATCAGGACTGAAAACAGTTTAATTCACAACAGATTTTTTTCTCCACTAGTGTGTGTAATGACATCCATTAACATTAATGAGGGTGAAACATGCAATTCCCTCCCACCCAGTGTAATTCTACCTGTGGCCCATCATTCTTCATCTGCTGGCAAGTACATCTTTTCCAAGCCATTTAAAGAATAATGAATATTCTTTTAAGAATTACTTTTTAACTTTCTATAGGGCTACTAACTAATTCCTGACCAGAACAAAAGCCAAACTCATATAAGTAATGGTTTTGCTGTTCTTGCTCCCCGGTGCCCACAGTTGAGAACTGCCTAAACCCCTGGGTTCCAATAAGGAATCAGAATCAGGTGCAAATGAGGTGAGTGGAGAGTTCAATAAAAATCCCCTTTCTCCCCAGCGACCGTTTCTCTGAAACGTAACTTTTGGCAAGTGCACTAATCCATAACTGGCTGGACTCAGGACCTGCTTGTACTGGGAGAACTTCATAAGACTCACCTTTGGAATGTTCCCCTATTACTTTTACTCTTAAAGTAAAAAGATTATATTTCCTTACAATCCTCAAACAATAAGAACACAATTAATCTGCATTAATTTCAGCTAACCCAACCCAGCAGGTTCTGGAGCTAGCAGGAGCACTTTATAACACCCTGGGTACTCTTTGCTGAACAGACTTCCATCTGCCATATTCTATATATCCAGGAAGGAAAATGATAGAGTATAGTATAAATGTTAAGTTGACCAACTAAGTTATCCAATAGCTATTATAGGATGGAAGGGGAAAGTAAGAATTATCACCAAAGTGACACTGAAAGAATCCTATTGTCCTAAGAGAGTAATTATCAACTGGGTGAGGGGTCGCCTATTTTAGGATCCTCTGGGAGGATTTTTTTCCCCTCTTCTCTCCCAACTCCACCTCAGGCATTGGGCATACCACTCTAAAGATGCAAGAGTGAATATGAGAATTTCTAAATGGAGCATTTATCAATCGAAAAACCTTTCCAGGGGATTCAGATACACTCCTGGGATAAGAACCACTGTTTTTAAGTAAAGAATATATATAGTTTCAATTAGGAGTCATCTCTGAACTCAAGTAGCAGGTCAGAACTGATGAACCAAAATACATATTTTATACATATCCACATTTGCCATGTACACCATAAATAGAAAATTACATGTACGTGTGCTTTAATTTTATTTTAATTATGCAAGTGATAGTAGTTTGCATACAATAGATAAAGCTTCCTTAGAGGTAAGAGAATCTCAATGAGCTCCCAAGAGTAAAAGGACATGGGCTAGTTAAACTGACTGTGCCAAGTCACTTCATCTCTCCTCACTTCTACTACTCTGTACACCAGGTCATACATTATTTTAGCAAAGGAGCCCTGTCTATGATGTCCACAGATTATACCCAGCATTTAGCATAATGCTAGATCATAGTAGGTGCTCAATATACAGTAGTTGAGTGAGGGAATAAATAACTAAATATAGCCCTATCATATTCATCTGCCTAACTTGTAGCTTTTTCTTTGGTCTACAGAATAAAGACTAAATCCTTTATGTGATATTTAAGGCGCTCTAAAACATGGCTCTAACACCTACTTACCCTGCTATTTTTCTTCCCTCCCCACAAATGAGCCTACAGGAAGATCCTCAGCCATGTCCCACACTTTCCCATAATGCTTACATAAGCTGTCCTCACGATTCTCCATCCCCTCCTATCCACACACAGCCTACCCATGTGAGAAAGATTTAGCCAAAAATTAGAAGCAACCTATATCCAACCATGAGTGTGGAAAAATAAAAACATAACACCTAGGTATACAACTTTTTAAAAACTGAATTGAGTTAGTGTTTGGACTGAAAAAAGGAATTCAGTGGTCAACAAATAGAAGACTTTGGAATGAAGACCAGATGCAGAATTATAAAATGGTATAGAAAGACTGTAAATGATCATCCACAAAATTCCTAAGGTACAGGCAAAGGTTATCTGTGGAGGCTTCAAACTCTTACGGAATTTGAAGCTCAAATAAAAACTTAGGCAAAAAAAAGTAAATATTTTCTAAATTTTACTTGATAACATTTAATACAATGTTGCCAAGTAGGAAATGCATTTTAATGAAAAAACCAGACTGGCAAAGGTACACATTAACAAAAGCATAGCCAGCTTTACTAGGTGCTAGGATATTACTGTGACACTTTTTAGAGTTACATATTATCATTCTATATATAGAAACACATCAAAAAGAAAGTTTTAAACCTACCTCCACGAGAGGCCAGGACATTACCATCATAGGAAAATGTCACACAAGAAGTGTCTGTGCCTGGGTCATGAGCCTGTTTATAGTGGAATTTAGGATGAACCTGTTTGCAAAGATAAGCAAAATGTTAATATCTCATCTGAATTCAGATGAGAACTTTTTTGGCAAGAACATTTCATTTTATCTTGCAGAAAATGATATACACCTATAGGTAAAGTACTAATTTCACCTGATTATAATTTGCTTCCCTTCCAAAAAAAAAAAAAAGTCTTTTAAAAAGCCTTTTTAATAAAGAAGAGATAAGGTAAGTTCTAGCAGAAGACATTTTTCAAACTGCCTTAGCAAGCTCCGAGCAACACAAGATTACGGTCACATTTAGTTCTTCGTATTATGTTTATAGTTATTGGAACCATTTCTATATTCATCTGAAAGAGCAAATATAAATAAAAATAAAAATAAACATATTATTTATTTACTAAAAAATATTTGTTGTATTCCTAGTATATGCCAGACACTGTGCACACAGTTGTAGGTCTTGAACTATCTTTAATGTGCCTGTTGGATGATAATAAAAATGATAATACTAGCAGTTAACCTTTACACAATGCTTACTATACCACAGGCACTATATCCTTTACTACCTTGCCTATTTAGTCTTCACAACCACTCTATAAGTTTGGATCTACTATTATTACCCCCATTTTACCATTTAGGAAACTGAAGCACAGGGACTTAAGTACCTTGTCCAAGACCACACACAGTTTGTAAGTGGTAGAGCTGGGAGTTGAAACACAAAAAGCCTACTCTTAAACCGGCCCTAGAATCCTTTTCTTACTGATCTATCTTAATAGTCTTTTTATTTCTAATGCCTCTTCTGCACAGTTAATGACTTATAAAAGTAACTCTACTACACTAATCTTGCCACTCAGTTATGATTCAGCAACCAGCACAGCCAAAGTACTAGGAAATCAATTATTCCAAAAAGTATGGCCTACCTGGATAAAGATATCTGGTCCATTAAAATCCTTGTCTCTCGCATGGCTGTCATTAATAGCATATCCTCTAATGATAGCTAATTGTGTGTATGTGTGTGTTTATGGGCACCTGTATATGTATATGCACACATTCCATGCTGGTTAACTGTACAAAGTTCTGAGCCATACCAATTTTCCTAGGGTAATTCCATAGCAAAAGACAGGGGCATTTCTAGTGGGTCTTTCCTGGAAGCCACAGGTATGGGAAGCAAGTAACTCCATCTTCATTGGTCTTACACCCTAAGATTGAGTCATAAAACAGAGCTCATGTACTTTACCCTTCCAACAATATCCCAGACACCTAGTCACTGGACTCACACCTAAAAGCTTCCAGTAAGGGCCAACCTGTGGCTCACTTGGGAGAGGGTGGTACTGACAACACCAAGTCAAGGGTTAAGATCCCTTTACCAGTCATCTTTAAAAAAAAAAAAAAAAAAAGCTTCCAGTAATGAGGAGCTCACAAAAGCAGGCTAAGTCATTTTTAAAAAATAGTTTATATATACTAAGTAAAAACTGGCCTTTCTCAGTTCTTCCTCTGGGTGACAGACTTAGAAATATCTATTAGTTATCATGCTTCTAACTTCCATGGAATACAAAGAATTCACTGAGACCTGGAAGATAAAGTGAAAATTGCCAGATGAAGAAATAAGAGGCAGAGGCAAGATAGAATATTCTTGTCAGAGGGTACTGCAATGTGGTTGGCAGAATTTTGACCTTCATGACCTCTGCCCCCTACCTGGTGTCATGCCCTTGAATAACTTATATGGTCAAAGAGACGTGGCAAGTGTAATTAAGGTAACTAATCAGGTGGACCTTAAAACAGGGAAATTTTCTTGGATTTCAGATGGGGCCAAAGTAGTCACATGAGCCCTCTCCTGCCAGAGGGCCAAAGAGAAAGCCATAGGGATGTGACAGAAGAGGAAGTTGGAGAGACTGAAGGCACAAGAAATGTTTGACATGGCACTGTTGGCTTTAAGATGAAAGGGGCCATTTGTCAAGGAAATGGGGACCTGAATCCTATGAGCTTGAAAGAGAACCCTGAGCTCCATATGAGAGACACAGCCCAAGAAAATACTTTCATTTTAGCCTAGTGAGACCCTAAGAAGAGAATCCAGCCACAGCATGCCAGACTTCTTACCTGCAGAAAGTGTGAGAAAATAAATTGGTGTTGTTTTAAGCCACTAAATTTGTGGTAATTTGTTGTGCAGCAATAGAAAACTAACACATGCATATTAAAAGGCCTTAAAAGATCTTGTTACATCCGAAGAACTAAAAGAAGTTAACTATGACTAGGGAGAAAGGAAAGGTAGGGAAATGATATGATTGGGGTCCAGATCATCAAGGGCCTCATAGGCCATGTTAAGGAACTTAGCTTTTGCCCTGAAGGCAAAAGGGCAAGGGAACTGCTAAAGGAATTTAAGCAGAGGAATAGCATGACTACATTTGCTTATTTTTAAAAGATCATTCTGGACACGTGGATATTAGACTAGGAACATTCTGTTCCTCAAACAAAGCTCTGCTTCCAACCTCAGTAAGGAAAATTTGCCACTTGGTTATATCCCCATCAAGTCACCAACTACTTAAGTCTAAATGAAACTTTTCAAAGATCCTATAAACAGTGGTAACAGTTTACTAAAAAGTCCTGTACTTACATTTTGCCTCTTGGTGAATTTAACTTCATTTTTCGCTTGTTTGTTTTAAATGTTTTGTTTGTTTTTAATACTAATAAATACACATACATATCTAAATAAAAGAACGACCTATCATTTCATCAATGATAAAAAAGTGTGGTACAGGAAAAAAAGCACTGGACGGGGACTAGGAAGCAAGAAATCTAGACTTAGTTCAGGCCAAAAATTAGCAGTGTGACCTGGAACAGATGACTTCTCTGGTTCATAATTCTATTCTGTGTAAAATAAATGGATTGAAATAAATGATTTCCAGGGCCACTTACAGCTCTATGACTCTTAAAGACAAAAAAAAAAAGACAAAACTGATAAATACATAATATTTTATCATTCAAACAACTGATCAATATATGCCTTTATTATTAATAGGACAAAATAGACTTTGAATGCCAATATTCAAAAATATAAATACACACATACATATACATGGGTACATATACATATATCAGTAAACAACGTGAGATAAAGAACCTAAAAAGGCATAGTGTGAGCCCAGGAGCAAGCAGGTACCTCCATTTAATAGTCTAATTCTAATATTTGTTGCTCCAGAGAGAAAAAGAGATGGGATTGCAAGCCTGCTACTCCCTAAATTGGTCTTGCTTCTCCTGTGCTTTTTACTGCCCTGAGAAGGATTTTAGGGTTTAAAGACATATAGCTATCCAGTGCTCATATAAAGAAAAAGTGATCTGTCTCAAAACTTAAGAAAAAATTCTGCTGGATCTAATAAGTGATAGTGTAAATACAATACAATGAACTAGATGAAAATATAGGATTTTGATTACAGGTGGTTTGACCTTAATATAGTAAGAAGAGACTTAACTGCTACATATCTGCTATACTTTCATGTCTCCTCATTCAGGTACTACTTTAAAGGGACATTATATTTCAGTTGGGCTGTTTTGAAACTTTTACAATTCATTATTTATAATGCAGAAAGAGTGAATACATGCCACCAGACAAGCCCCACCCTGTCTTTCTGAGCTCTCCATATTTTTTGTTGCTGTATGGATTTACAAATTAGTGCAATACCCTTTTAAAGTAAAAAATAGCTGGATATTAATAATTAAGATTTCAAGGGAGAGGAAAAGATGCACTCAAAATAATCTAATTCATTTCCTTTTTTGAAGGACCTAATACAGAAAAAAGGCAAAATGTCTTCACTTCACATGGACAGTTCACAGACTTTATGTCAAAAAGTGCTCTTCAATTATGAAGTTCGTCTTAACCAGAAAGAAAAGTATATCTCAACAAAGTAAAGTACATACCCAGAGGTTATCTAAAACTTGCATAAAACAGCAACACATGGACAGTCCATGATAAAAAGAACTCTCAAACTTTGAAAAAAAAACAAAGTCTAACTGAAAACCACTTCTGACATAAAGTGGGGAATACAAATCTGTAATTGTCCTTTAATTGCTTTTATAATCATCCTAAGCAAAGAACATTGCTCTTCAGGGAAGTTGAGATTATTAATTCCTTTATATGTTTCTTATTCTTAAAAGTGCCTTATGCTATGATTTGGACAGTCTCAAGTCCCAAATATTCACAGCGATGGAAAATACATGGAAAAAGATTTACCATGCAAACAGAAAAGAAAAATGAGCTGGAGTAGCTATTCTTATATCTGACAAAATAGACTTTAAACTAAAAACCATAAAAAGAGACAATGAGGGACACTACATAATGATAAAAGGACTGATGCATCAAGAAGACATAACAATCATAAATATGTATGCACCCAATGTCGGAGCAGCCAGATTTATAAAACAAACTCTATTAGACCTAAAGAATGAAATAGACACTAATACCATAATAGCAGGGGACCTGAACACCCCACTGTCAATATTGGACAGATCATCTAGGCAAAGAATCAGCAGAGAAACACAAGATCTAAACAATACCCTAGACCAATTGGAATTGGCAGATATCTACAGAACATTCCATCCAACAACCTCAGAATATTCATTCTTCTCATCAGCACATGGATCATTCTCCAGGATAGATCACATAATAGGTCACAAATCAAGTCTCAATAAATTCAAAAATATTGGAATTATCCCATGTATTTTCTCAGACCACAATGGATTAAAACGAGAAATCAATAACAAACGAAACTCTGGAAACTATACAAACACATGGAAATTAAACAACATTCTACTCAATGACATATGGGTCCAAGAAGAAATCAAGCAGGAAATCAAAAAATTTATTGAAACTAATGAAAATAATGATACACCATACCAAAACCTGTGGGATACTGCAAAAGCAGTATTAAGGGGGAAATTTATTGCATTAAATGCTCACCTCAGAAGAATGGAAAGATGGCAAGTGAACAACCTAACACTTCACCTTAACGAACTAGAAAAACAAGAACAATCCAAACCTAAAGTTAGCAGATGGAAAGAAAGCATTAAGATCTGAGCAGAACTTAATGAAATTGAAAACCAAAAAACAATACAAAAGATCAATGAATCAAAAAGTTGGTTTTTTGAAAAGATAAATAAAATTGACAAACCATTAGCATGGCTAACGAAAAAAAGAAGAGAGAAGATTCAAATAACAAAAACTAGAAATGAAACAAGCGATATTACAACTGATTCATCTGAAATACAAGGAATCATTCAAGACTACTATAAACAACTATACACCAACAAATATGAAAATCTGGAGGAAATGGATAAATTTCTGGACACACACAAGCTCCCAAAACTGAATCATGAAGACGTAGAAAATTTAAACAGACCAATAACAATAAAGGAGATTGAAGCCATTATCAGAAGGCTCCCAACAAAGAAAAGCCCAGGACCAGATGGATTCACAGCAGAATTTTACCAAACATTCAAACAGGAATTGACACCGATTCTTTACAAACTATTCCAAAAGATTGAAACAGACGCAAATCTCCCAAACTCATTCTATGAAGCAAACATTATCCTGATACCAAAACCAGGTAAAGATATAACCAAAAAAGAAAACTACAGGCCGATATCCTTAATGAATATAGATGCAAAGATCCTCACTAAAATACTAGCAAACAGAATACAGCAACACATACGTAAAATTATTCACCACGATCCAGTGGGATTCATCCCAGGGATGCAAGGTTGGTTCAACATATGCAAATCAATAAATGTGATACATCATATTAATAAAGTCAAACACAAGGACCATATGATCATCTCTATAGATGCTGAAAAAGCATTTGATAAAATTCAGCACTCATTCATGACAAAGACCCTCTATAAGTTAGAGGGAAAGTATCTCAACATAATTAAAGCCATATATGACAAACCCACTGCCAATATCATCCTGAATGGGGAAAAGCTGAAAGCTTTTCCTTTAAGAACAGGAACTAGACAAGGATGCCCACTCTCACCACTCCTATTCAACACAGTGTTGGAAGTACTAGCCAGAGTAATCAGAGAAGAGAAGGAAATAAAGGGCATCCAGATTGGAAAAGATGAAGTCAAACTGTCCCTGTTTGCAGATGACATGATCCTATATATCGAACAGCCTAAAACCTCTACAAAAAAACTCTTGGAATTGATAAATGATTTCAGCATAGTAGCAGGATACAAAATCAACACACAAAAATCAGTAGCATTTCTTTTCTCCAATAGTGAACATGCAGAACGAGAAATCAAGAAAGCCTGCCCATTTACAATAGCCACCAAAAAAATAAAATACTTAGGAATTGAGTTAACCAAGGAGGTGAAAAATCTCTATAATGAGAACTACAAACCACTGCTGAGAGAAATGAGAGAGGATACAAGAAGATGGAAAGATATCCCATGCTCTTGGATTGGAAGAATCAACATAGTGAAAATGTCCATACTACCCAAAGTGATATACAAATTCAATGCAATCCCCATCAAAATTCCAAAGACATTTTTCTCAGAAATGGAAAGAACTATCCACACATTTATATGGAATAATAAAAGACCACGCAGAGCCAAAGCAATGCTGAGTAAAAAAAATAAAGCTGGAGGCATAACACTACCTGACTTTAAGCTATACTACAAAGCTATAATAACCAAAACAGTATGGTACTGGCATAAAAACAGACAAACCGATCAATGGAATAGAATAGAGAATCCAGAAATCAACCCACACACTTACTGCCATCTGATCTTTGACAAAGGCACCAAGCCTATTCACTGGGGAAGGGACTGCCTCTTCAGCAAATGGTGCTGGGATAACTGGATATCCATATGCAGGAGAATGAAACTAGACCCATACCTCTCACCATACACTAAAGTCAACTCAAAATGGATTAGAGTTAAATATACACCCTGAAACAATAAAACTTCTTAAAGAAAACATAGGAGAAACACTTCAGGAAATAGGACTGGGCACAGACTTCATGAATACGACCCCAAAAGCACGGGCAACCAAAGGAAAAATAAACAATTGGGATTATATCAAGCTAAAAAGCTTCTGCACAGCAAAAGAAACAATTAACAGAGTTAAAAGACAACCAACAGAGTGGGAGAAAATATTTGCAAAATATACATCTGACAAAGGATTAATATCCAGAATATACAAGGAACTCAAACAACTTTACAAGAAAAAAACAAGCAACCCAATTAAAAAATGGGCAAAAGAGCTAAGTAGGCATTTCTCTAAGGAAGATATACAAATGGCCAACAGACATATGAAAAAATGCTCAACATCACTCAGCATCTGGGAAATGCAAATCAAAACCACACTGAGATACCATCTAACCCCAGTTAGGATGGCTAAAATCCAAAAGACTCTGAACGATAAATGCTGGCGAGGTTGCAGAGAAAAAGGAACTCTCATACATTGTTGGTGGGACTGTAAAATGGTGCAGCCTCTATGGAAAATGGTATGGAGGTTCCTCAAACAATTGCAGATAGATCTGCCATATGACCCAGCCATCCCACTGCTGGGAATATACCCAGAGGAATGGAAATCATCAAGTTGAAGGTATACCTGTTTCCCAATGTTCATCGCAGCACTTTTTACAATAGCCAAGAGTTGGAACCAGCCTAAAGGTCCATCATCGGATGAGTGGATACGGAAAATGTGGTATATCTACACAATGGAATACTACTCAGCTATAAAAACGAATGAAATACTGCCATTTGCAACAACATGGATGGACCTTGAGAGAATTATATTAAATGAAACAAGTCAGGCACAGAAAGAGAAATACCACATGTTCTCACTTATTGGTGGGAGCTAAAAATAAATAAATAAAATCACACAAACACACACAAAAAACCCAGGGGGGGAGGGGAATGAAGATATAACAACTACAATTCCTTGAAGTTGATACGACAAGCAAACAGAAAGGACATTGTTGGGTGGGAGGGAGGGAAGGGAAGTGGGAGGGAGGTTTCGGTGATGGGCCACAATAATCAACCCCATTGTATATCGACAAAATAAAAATTAAAAAAAAAAAAAAAGTTAAACTTATGGAGGGGAAAAAAAGAAAGAAAACAAAATTTTTTACATTAAAAATAATTTTATTAATCTACTTTACTCTTAAACAATCCAAAATATCTAAGGCTATATTTTCCTTTATTTCATTAAATTCATGCACAACTGCAGTACTGCTAAGTTTATGCTAAGGATGATTCAACTACTCAGGGAAAAATATAGAATAAATAGTAGTAATCCAAAAGCAAACATTTATCACTGGGGGAAACAAACAAACAAATGAACAAACAAACAAAAAATCTGATGGGCTTGCTTTTTGAGCCCTAGAGTCCCAATTGATAATGTTAATTAATCCTTAAACTTCAGGATGATGTTAATCTTAAAATGACTATTTAAAAAGTAGGACACCAGACATAAAAGCTGGATACCTAAGATTTTTGCAAGATATTCTTATTTCTTACTTGATATCCTGTTCACTCTGTATTGCTTCTGTGTCCCTAAATGCAAAATAAAGACATTCTCCTAAAAAAAAAAAAAGAAGAAAAGAAAATACAAGCATAAAAGCCTAGAGTTTTAAAAGGCCCTGTCTGAAATCATACAGTACAAACTACCAATTAGTAAAACTGTCCCTATACCCCTTTTCTCAGCAAGGTGGTTATGAAGCCTCTGGCAGTGCAAAATTCATTACATCACAAGGCACATCAGTCTGTTTCTGGGTGGCTCTCACAGGCAACACCTTTCTTAAACTGGGTCCAAGACTGCCTTCTGCTAACATCTACTCATGGGTTACCGTCCTGCCTTCTGTGGCTATGCTGACTAAATCTAGTTTTTCTTCTCTGACAGTCTGCCAAATTCTCAAAAAAAAAAAAAAAAAAAAAGTAATCTTCCACACAATCTTAAATATACCACTTTCTGAAATCCTCAGTAATCCAAACATTTTATGGTGGAACCAGTGGTCAGTGAGTTTACATCCAGAGGCTACCTAGATTCAATGTCTGTCCATTGCTCTAGTATGTGTCTATCAATGCAGGAGATAGATGGCCCTCAAAACGATCAAAACACCTTTCATAATAAATAGAAACAGTGGAATAAATTATTTTAAATGAAAGAATTTAGGTGAATTACTAGGTTAAAGATAGAAGGAAAAAAAAGTCAACAGAAAGAATACTGGTCCTACAGCCAGGCCAAATTGGCCTCAAATTTTAGCTTACTATGTTTAAGTTTGACCCTGGCCACAGCTTAATCCTATTTCTCAGTTTAATAGTCTTTAAAATAACATGCCCTACATCTTCCCACTCCTGTTCTTCTCCCTAACTCACAAAAAGAATGAGCTACATTTAACCTGCTATCTCCCTGCCTTGTGTCAACACCACAAGTTTATTAAGTCTATAGTGAATACCTCCTCTCAAAAAAAGGTGTTGAAACACAACTGTGCTGCTAAAACACAAACTCCAAGTACAAGATGAAGTAAATGCCAGGCTACCTAACAAACAGGGTGTACTATCAGTTGATTGTCTCCTCAACTCGATTCCTAGGAACCCTCAATAGATGGAAATTTTCTTTCTCACTGGGAATCTATTTTCAAGCTTAGTGATAAGCAAACAATTCTAATTAATTCTATATTTTCAAACACATGTTAGGATTACTTACTATACCAGGATTAAAAATATGCCAGGGGCTGGCCAGTTAGCTTATTCAGAGTGAGGTGTTGATTAACACCAAGGTCAAGGGTTTGGATCTCCATGCTGGCCAGCCGCCCCGCTCCGCCCCCCCCCCCCCCACCACCAAAGCAGGATAGTTTAATATGCCAAGATTAAAAAATAGAATTTGGCTCTAGACTGAATATAATTTCCTCCTGTTTTTCTGATTTTGGAGACCTGTGGTAATGGGGATAATGTACGTAAAAGTATAGGAACTGTCATATAAAGGTGCTTTGCAAATCCCTATTAATTCAACTAATATTTACATGCTAAACATTATCCCAGGTACTGGGGGCTGTAACAGTGAACAAAAAAAGACCCCATTCCCATGAAGGTTTCATTTTAATGAGGGGAAATGGAAAATAAAACATTTCTAACTGATTCCATGATATCTAAATTAATCTATATTTTTTTTGGGGGGGAGAAATATTTATTTTTATTGCAACATAACTTATTATATATATCTGTGGGATACATCATTGAATACCTGTGTGCAATATGTGATGCTCAAATCAGGATAATTACCTTATTTATCATTACACAATGAAGGTGTGATGGAGTTGGGATGTGTTGTCCCCTCCAAAACTCATGTGGGAATTTGATCCCCAATGTGGCAGTGTTGGAAAATGATTGAGTCATGGGGGCAGATCCCTCATGGATGGATTAATGCTTTCCCTGGAGGAAGAGGGGTAGGGAGTGAGTTTTCTCTCTATTAGTTCCCACGAGAGCTCCTTGCTTAAAAAGACCCTGGCACCCTCTCTCTCTCTCTTGCTTCCTCTCACCATGTGATCTGCTTGTACCCGCTGGCTGCCTGCCACTTTCCGCCATGAGTAGAAGCAGCTTGAGGCCCGTGCCAGATGCAGCTGTCCCAGAATCGTAAGCCAAATAAACCTCTGTTCTTTATAAATTACCCAGTCTCAGGTAAATCTGTTATAGCAACACAAAATGGACTAAAACAATGTCCATACAATGTAATAGTCTATAGTAATCATTTTTTGTGGCCTTTTATTAATATCTTGCTAACCCTCTCCCTCCCCCTTTCCCACATCCAGTGGATTCAGTTCCGTCTATAAAAGTATGAATGATAAATATACCGTATAAGGTGTGATGATAAAGAGCACGAACTGTGGGGCCAGACTGCCAAGTTTAAATCCTGGCTCCACAACTTACCATAGCTATGAGCTAGTTAATCTCCCAAAGCCTATTTCTTCATCTATTAAACAAGAATGATAACAGTACCCACTCCATAAGCTGTTGGGAGGATTCAGTGAGTTAATACAAGTGTGGTACTCCCCTCTACAATATAATTTTGCTGTTCTTTTCATCAAGATGTGGCATCTATTTCTCTATACTTTGCATCTGGGTATGAACATGTGACTTGCTATGTCTTACAGGACAACTAGCCGTGAATATGTGCTTCTCAGTTCTCCCTTCATGAAAAGTATAACTGACTGATGCCCTCACTGCTTCTGCCACTAGTCCATGCTTTCCAAGGCCTACTCCTAGTTATGCCTAAGAGTAGGAGATTAAAGGACTCCTATTTAGCCTGACTGAAACTTTCTCAGCATTGTGTAGTCCAAGACTCTTTCTGCACAACTCTCCTTTGCTTTTATTTTCTTTTAAAGTAAGAGTTATTGAAATATAATTCACATACCGTGTAATTTGCCCACTTAAAGTGTGCAGTCCAATGTTTTTCAGTATATGCAGATACTTGTGCAACCACCACCACAATCAACTGGACAACATTTCCACCACCCCCAAAACAAACACTAGACATTAGCCATTGTTCCCCATTTCCCCCAACCCCTTAGCCCTAAGCAACCACTTATTTAGTTTCTGTCTCCATAGATTTGCCTATCCAGACTACTTCATATAAATAAAGTCATACAATATGCTATCTTTTGCAACTAGCTTCTTTCATTTAGCATAATGTTTCTGAGGTTCACCCATGATGTAGTATATATTAGCACTTCACTTCTTTTAATTGCCAAATTATATTCCACTGTATGGATGCACCACATTTTATTTATCCATTCATCAGTTGACGGATACTGAACACTCTATTCCTTCCCCTCTCCTTCACAGAGGTGTGACCTGCATCATGGTCTGACTCTCCCCAGCCTTCTCTGGCTCCCTCCCTTAGACTCCCTTAGAGTGGCTTCTCCAATAAATCTCTTATATGTTTGACCCTGTCTTGGTGTTTGCTTCTCAGAGGACCCAGACTAACACAAGGGATGCCTGGAGTGGTCCCACAACACAGGTGGAAAGATGAGAATCTGGGACTGCCTCACTCATTCCCTGGTAGGCAAGAGGATGCTGTCCTATGAAGACTATGGGGTGCACACAGACCCTAGCACTTGGGAGTATTCCAACTGCTATAAGTTTCACTGGAGGTGACCTGAGTGGAAGAAATGTCCTCGTGAGTACAATGTTTTAAGCATTTAAAAGCTATGGAAGGAAGACTGCCTATAAAGACAACAGTGTTGGCTGGTTACTGCTGAGTTTTATTGTATCCCCACAGAGGGATAATGAGAAACTGAGAGCCACTAACAGTTAAAGACTAAGTGGGACAACCAGAGGACAACTTTAGTAGCTTTCAATGAGGCCATCATTTCCTGCAGTGGAAGAAGAGCTGACACAGATGAACAACAAATAGATGATCTGGTTGTTAGATTTATAGAACTCCAGAGACATTTAAATGTTCAACTAAGGCAGGTATTCTAAGGCTAGGGCTCTAGTCGGAAAAAATCTGAGACCCTGAAACATAAGAATAGAGTACATTTGGATGGATGTCCCATAAGATGCTGGATCTTCAGACAGCCACCACCACCACCCCCAACACCTTGGAACCCTTACAGCTTAAAGACATGGCCGCTCTTGCCTAGTAAGAGCTAGAACTTTCTCTGTTCTGGAAGATGCTGCAAATGCCCCTCCCCTGCAAGGCAACAGGCACCTCTTCTTAGGACCTGCCCCGACTTCCTTTCCTGGCTGCAATAACTAGGGTTAAATCCCAGTATTAGTCAGCTGGAGAACTGCTGGGCCTGAAAAGGGAGGAAAGAGATTATACATCAAAAGAGATGCAAGAGGGCCGGCCCTGTGGCTCACTCGGGTGAGTGTGGTGTGGTTAGCGCTGAGGCCACGGGTTCGGATCCTATATAGGGATAGCCGGTGTATTCACTGGCTGAGCATGGTGCAGACGACACCTTGCCGAGGGTTGCGATCCCCTTACTGGTCAAAAAAAAAAAAAAAAAAAAGAGAGAGAGATGCAAGAATTAGTTAGCAGCTACTGGCAGGAGCTATGAAATAACTTGAGTCTGGATTTTGAGGATGCCTGATCAAGGGGACTGGGATATAAGACTAGACAAGTAAGATTCATTGATTTGGGGACATACTTTTGGACACAGGATTTAACAGCCTGGCAAGGATCCCAGAGGATGGGGCAAACATGCTGCTAGGATGTTATTAGAAGCCTGGAAAAGTGATGGCCAATGTTGAGTAAAGTAAAACTACCCCAGTTGCCCTGGCAGATGATTGAGAAAAGAATAAGAAGGCTGGGGGAAGTGGACATGCCAGAATGGATATATTTTGTCAAGCCAGAAAACACAGAATATTATTTTTCATGGGAGGGACCAAAGGAAATACCATTCACCAAGGCCATCAGGAATTCACAGGTGAGAGGGAGCCAGTATCACCAAGAAGTTCAGTGGCAGCTCTCCTCTACAGTCCAGGGCCAGTCACAGAGCTGGGTCCTTAATATCCATGGGGATCATGGAACCTGAAGTAAAAGCCAACTTGCGGTGTTTAATTACTAGAAGCAAGAGGCTGCAATTCCTGTAATGACTGGCAAGGTCAGAGAGGCAGCCAAGCAGTTTGCACAGGGAGCTACAGATGTGGTAGATAGATCATGGCATCCCTAGGGACAGAATAAATGAACATCCAACAAGGATACTGCTTAATATCTACTATCAAAAAGGGAGATGAAGGGAAGAGCCGGAGGCTGAGGGTGGTGACCCCAATAAAAAGTCATGCTCACTTGCTCTTTTCCTATGTCTGATCCAATTTTCAGATCAAGAGCATTGTAAAGGCATGTACATTGGGATTGCACTCTTGCTGTTTTGGAACCCAGCCACCACATGAAAAAGGATGGGCTAGCTTCCTGGATGATCAGAGACATGCTCAGTCATCTCTGTAGCACCAGCTGACATTTAGGCAACAGCCAGACATGATAATGAGCCCATACTAGACCATCCAGCCCCATCAGAACTACTAATTAACTGAAGATGCAAAAGAGAACCCAGTAGAAATCAGCCAAACCAGTCCAGAGCAAAAGTACTGTCCAAAACTGCTCCAATGACTCATGGGATAATGAAAAATAATAAATACTTCATGTCTTAAGTCACTAAATTTTAAGGTAGTTTGCTATGTAGCACAAGTTAACTAATGCAACATATAAAGGATGTAAATAGTGCCTGGCACATGATAAACATTATACACATTTGTCATTATTATAAATCAGATGATACTATGAGAGCATTATTAGCAACTTTTTCAGAAGGTTCATTCTTTCTCCCGTAACATTCTACCAAATAATATCCATTATGGACTAGTCCTGTGACTATAATTCAAATTTATTCAACTTTACCATGTCTTGTGCTTTATATAATCACTACACTCTTCTCTTGACTTTTTTGCACCTGCTTGTGAGAGTAAAAACTCTCTCTAGCAATGTTTATTAATCTCCATTGTCCCCACGAGGTAGCATTCTGTTTCCAGCAAGGTGCAGCCATTTCTTCTATATATTCTCTGACACCAAGTAAGACAATTATTCCAGCAGATAATACAAAAGTGAGAGAACAGAATGTTTGTAAATAACTCATTCTTGGAGGACATGGAAGGGAAGGATTGTGTTTAAGTTGCTTTTCTTTACAGTACTAGATAAAAGCTCTTTCCCCACATTTCTGATGCTTTCTTTCAAATAGGTCAGCCTCAGATTATTTCTTTCTCAGGTACATGATATGAACTCCATGAACTCCAATGATAGCCTCAAAGTACAATATAACATGTTATATTACCATATATCATGGTGCTTACAAGAGAAAAATATTTAACAAAGAGAGCAAATGAAACTCTGAACTTTTGCACGTGTTCCAAGGAAACAATATGTTTCATAACAAGTTGACAGTTTTCCAAGTTTCTAACTTTTTAAAAAAAGATAATTATGTTCTAAGCCAAGATGTTTCTCCCTTCCCTCATTTCCCACTCTTCCTTCCTCCCTTCTTTTCTTCTTTTCTTTAACTAAATAACTTAAAGACAAAAGACAGTGAGACCTGAGAAAGGTTTCTGAAAAGTCCATTTATCATCATATGTAAAAGTGAAATAAGTTTTTTAGAATCCACATTTACAATGTCAACCACATTTATTGAGGACTCATTATACATACAACACTGAGATAAATAAACGAAGAGAAGATATGGGATTTTCTTGAAATTATTTGCAAATTGGGAAAGGAAGAAAACATATATAACCTCACATTCTTTCATAAAACATTTACTGCATCAACTATAAGCCAGGCATGGTGTCAGGTGTGGAGGGCACCAAAATGACTAAGAATTGGCCTATGCCACTAATGGGGGAGCTCACAAGTGACAGAGAAAGAGAGTGTGCATTTATGATCAGGGCTGAACTTTCCAGCAGGGCTTTCCACTCTTAGTCCAGGTTCACTGTTTCAACCACCGGGATTTCAGAAAACAGCTATGACTTAGCATTTATTTTTTTCATCTGTGCTGTTTGGCAAACAGATAGCCCAGCCTTCATTCGTAACTGGACTGTGTTGTAATTACATGCCTGTTTGGTCATCTCAAATCAGGTGACTGCAGTGTGTGACTACCTAGGGCTCTATCTGATGACCAGCTGGAAGCTGCAGCTGCAGGGGAAAGCTCAGCCACTGAGATGTGAGTCACAGTCAGAATATGACGCCACTGCTCTGGAATCTTCTGGCTCCCCATGTGCTTGCAACTTGAAATTCAAGGTGTTTACTTTAGTCTATAAAACAAACCCCTTATGGCTAGAGCACAAGTTACCTTCACATTAATCTCTCTTCTTATAAACCCTAGCTGAGATCAGCTGGTATACCAGTTAGGTGCTCTAGATTTATGTTTCAGAAATCTGGTTGCAAAAAGTTTTAAAGCCCTGCAGAAAACCCATGCTTCTGGAATTTCAAGAAGGACTTTGGGATTCCAATTTATAATCTTGAGTTATCATACAGAATCATTTTTAAATGGGGATATTATCAGACTAAACTATTTAGATATCTGGTATATTTTGCTGTTCTGATTTTAAGCAAAACATAATTTTTACTGGAAAAAAATTAGGTATCTAATACAGAATTTCATATATTCTTTCTGTAGGTCTTCAAATAAGTATATCACCTAAATCAACAAGATGAATGACTTAAGAAGAAAGTCCCTGCAAAGAGACAGCCCAAAAGCAGGGTTTCCCAGAGAATGTTTTGTGTAACATCATCAAATCAGGGAGCTATATAGCCAATTAAGCCTGGGAAACTAGAGTTTATTTGCATACCATGGCCTTGTCTCGAACATTCACAATACACATCAGTCTTTTAAGAGTATTTTAAGTAGTAGTTCTAGAATAAATCAACCTCTTTAACACTTTCAAAGCTTATTTGACTACAGAATAATCTTTTCAAATAGTACATACTAGTATGGATTGAACTAACATTCTCCGGACCTTAATTGGGAAAACATGTATTTACAGCAAGGGTTGGCAAACTTTTTCTGGAAAGGGCCTGATATTAAATATTTTAGACTTTGAGGACCATATAGACTCTGTCACAACTATTCACTTCTACTGTTGCAGCACGAAAGCAGGTATAGATAATACATTAACAAACGGATATGGCTGTGTGTTCCAATAAAACTTTATTTACAAAAAGAGGTGGCAGACTTGATTTAGCCCTCAGTTCACCTCTGATCTAGAGAGAACAAAAACCTTAGGAAAAGGCCCCATATTTGTAAAATCATTATTAGGTAAATTAAAGGTTTCCTTGTGATTCAATAACAATTTTAACTTATAACACTAATGGTGTTAGCAATAATAATAATAATGAGATGATAATAAAAACAATGACAGCTTCATTTACTGAAAATGTTGCTAGTCAGTGCAGTAAGCCATACATTTCCTAATTTCATCCTTAAAATGAGCCTCCTACAGCATTTGTAATTATTATCTCATTTTATAAGCAAGAAAACTGAGGCTGAACAAGGTAACTTACCCAAAGACATATGACTAGAAATTGTCAGAGCTAAAATTCAAACCCTGATTCTAACTCCAGAATCTTGTACTCACCCACCAAAACACCCCTTAATAATAATGTTTCTTCTTTGAGGTGAGTACAGCAGATAGTTATAGTAATGGCCCTCAAAAAAATCACATCTCCTTGTAACACCAGGGAAGGCAGGGCAAGAAGAGGGATGGATAACGTTAAATATTTTTTCTCCTTCAAATTGAATAATACATTTTTTTACACTATTTAAAACATCTCAAAAAATTCTACTACAAATTCAATCTAAGGCAGAGGGCTAGCAGTCCTTTCTCCATACAGGGGCAGTAAAAATCATAAGCCAGTCATGAGTTACCTCCCTCTAGTCCCACTGAATGGGAGCCGATATATAATAATAACAGCAAACATTTATTGGGCACTTACTATGGGCTAGATACTGTCCTAAATGCACGGTATCTATTAACCCTTTGAATCTTCTCAACAGCCCTGTGAGATAAATACTGTCATTATCCTCACTTTCCAGGGAGGGTATGTGGTGCAGAAAGGTAAGGTTAGTTGTCCTAGGTCATGTGGTCAGTAAGCGGCACAGCCAGGATTTGAACCCAGGAGGTCTGGCTCCAGGTCCTGCACTCTTAACCACCACTATACATGGTACAACTCAATGGCTCTTCTGACTTCAGGCTCCCTCTGCTCTGAGCCCCATTTGCAACTAAAGTGGGCCTGGACTCTGTTCATGCAGCACCCTTGATCTTCCTATACTAAGCCAGTCCTGTCACCAGTCACTGATGGAATTTGAAGGTGAAAAGCAGGGAAGTGCAAGGAAAAATAAGTGGGTGATCGCTGCACCAGTTTCTGGAAACCGATAAAACTATCAGCCCTGGCTACACCCAATTCCAGGCCACAAGCTAAATTCAGTCCATAAGCATAGGAAGATTAGCCTTTATTGAAAAAGATCACACCAAGAGTCCTTGTAGTAAATTTAAAACTTGGTAAATAACAGTTACAAACTGTCAGTAAGGAAATTCCACTCACCACTGTGGATTTCCTTAGCTGCCCTTCATATGATGTTACCTTTTCTCCCCTATCTTCAACTCTTAAGTTTGAGGTGATGGGGCTGGGGTCTTAGGTTGTCTATATCACATAAGAAATGCAAATGTGGACAAAAAAGCAGTTCCCAATTCAGCTGTTTAATTGAAGAGGGACTTGAAAGCCACCATGCCAACACCGGAAGCGCAGCGCCACGGAATGACCTGCCTAGACGGGAGGGAAAGCCCGGCAGTCCCCTCTTTGAAGTCCAGCTGCCTGAGATTCACTGACAGCCGACCTTCAAAGAGAGCCGATGCTTCCTTCCCTCAGCCTGGCCGCCAAGCTTCCCGGGCAGCTGGGCAGACTTAGCCACTCTCTGCCCAGCTGTCTGTGAACTCTGGCAGCCAGTTCAAGTGAGGCATAGAGAGGTGGTGGGGAAGGGGGGTGAGGAGGGGCAGGAGGAAGGTGGCAGTCCCGGGCCCAGTGGCGCCAGGGAAAAGAGAATGCTGGGTTTCCTTGGAGCCAACCTTATCAAAGTCAGTCAAACAACCAAGCTTCCAAGGGGAACACAACTCAACTATACTACAAAGCAACTTTCTAGTGACCAGAGAGATTTCAAACATACTCTCCTTCAAAAGCTGAGTGAATCTCAAATGTACTCTTCTAAAGATGGCCTAGTTGCTGCAGAAAACAGACCAATTTCTATATCGGGATGTAGGGAACAAAGCCAAGGTCAAGCTTCAAAATGTATAGTCCTTTACCCATTTTGATTTTCTAGCAGCATGAGTTTATGCTTCTTAGAGACTTTGGCGGGGGTTGTTTGCTGACTTTGTTGTGGCAATCCTTCTGTTCCCCTGGCAGCCAATAGCTGAAACAACTTATCTGTTTCTGCGCCTGTGCAGCAGATGCTTGGAGAAGACTGGCTCATTTAACACAAACATTACCAATGTGCTGTTAAGTTTATCCTATTGAACCATATGCTTGGGGTAGAGAATAGTGAGCGTTATGAGCTGCAGGTGCAAAAGGGATGTTGAACAGTACTGTTAGCGACACCAAATTTTCAAAAGAAATCTAACCAACAACAAGATTTCACATTTGGTAAAGCGGGTGACTATTAAAGTGATCAGAATATAAGTGAATGGAAAGGAAGACCTGAAGGGTCATGAGCAGAAGAATGAATCATCAGATTTGCATTTTAGATGGAGTTCTCTGGCAGGTATATGGAGATAAAGGAGAAAGAGACTGGAAGCCAGGATAAAGATGATCACAAGTTTCATGAAATCTTTTCTCTAGGTTAGTAAAATTTGATTAGAAAAAGGAATGCATGGATGAGCTTGTATTGTACACTATTGACAATATGAGCAAATGACATAAACATTCAGACAGACTACCTTATTAAGTCACTAGCTACAAACTCATCTTCTCTGCTCTTTAGATCTCCTTGAAACTATATGACATAGCAGCCAGCATTAAGTTCAATGATATTAAATATATACAATCCAAAACTTACTATCTGTATTTAAAAGTATAATACTGAGTCTACAGAATAAGCACCAACTAATATTTGCTGAAATTCACTCATTCTATTAACATTTGTGGAGTCCTTGCTATATGCAAGGCACTATGCTACAAGGTGTGGCAGATTAGTAAAATGGCTCCTTACTCGCATGGAGTTCTGCCTAGAAAGGGAAGTAAAAATGAAAACAAATGTCTGCAATAAGTAATGACAGTATCCACAAACTATATAGTAAAATCACCAAAAAAAAAGAGAGAGAGAGAAAAAGATCAATTTAAGGTGTAGTCAGTGACTTTGTTATAGGCAGTTTCAGTTTATTTGTGAAGTAGATACAGCAAATACAGTCTACTTGGGTGGAAACCTGGCAATGAAAGAAGGAAGGGTTGGAGAAGCCTTTTGTTAAGTAAAGTAAATAAAATGCAGAAACTTGAGCATATTTTCTAGGAGCCAATAGGGATGAAAAGGATAAAAATACAGGAAAGGGAATAACTGATAGAATTAGGTCTCAGAGGAAGCAGGAAGGACATGATCAAGCGCACAGGTGGAAGGATTAGTGAGGAGCTAGGAGAAAGACCTCTTCCTCGGAGACTGAAGGGAAGGAGGCTGAGAAACCAAGGCAGTAAGAACACAAAGATACATTTACATGTATAAGGTGCAAAGTCTAACAGAAGTTCAGCCTACTGTCCTTATTTTTCCATGCAAAGGAGAGGAGATAATAGAGCAAGGAGTTAGGAGTTACAACGTGGACCACAGAAGAGCTGGGAAAGTCTGAAAACACCTGATGAGATGAACAACAGACCTAAGTGGAAAAGGGAAAAAAGAAAAAACTGCCAAGGTGAGGAGGGCCCAGAAGAAAACATACGTGCATCATAAATCTGGAATGGCACCAACCTGCAAAACTGTGGGTTTTCTCAAGTTGGACTTACAGCCAGAGTGAGGAAGCAAAGAAACCATATTATTGGGGTTGCAGGATAAAAAATGAAAAAAAAGCACAGTTTAAAATCTTGGGAAAATGTACACTGCAAAAATCAAACGATATTTTACTTCTACATGGACTACGTCCTAGAGTCAACTGGTTTAAATTTGCATTTTTGCCCCAGAAGTCCAAGCTGCGTTGAATGTAATGCAACTCTAACTTGGTGGCTCTGTTACAAAACTAAAACCATTTTCCCTTTTCTAAGTGTACACTTCATTAGAGAAAATGTCCTCATAATAACTAAAAATTAAAATACCAATATTTTGTTTATTCTGAGCAGTGCATTAACTTATTTAAAAAAAGGAGGAGTTCCAATTTCACTCACTTAAGAAATCAATTTGAAGTCAATTGATTTACTGGTTACCTTCTAGGTCTCTGGCACTGTGCCATGCTTATGGGAAGAGATGCAAAACACAATCCTTGCCTTCAAGAAGATTACACTCTAACTCACATTTGAAGTGTTTTAACAACTTTTTTTCCTTGTTAAAAACTTCTTACATTTGATAATGATCCTAGTAATGTCACCCTTTCAACTAAAACCACAAAAACAGTGATCTAGTAGCTTTCAGAGGAAACCTAAAAATAAAATTGTATTTTATTTTTTAATGTGAAGAAGAGAAAAAAATGGAAGAAATGAACAGGAATTTATAACAATCTACAAGCATTCAAGACGTTAAGGGATTTCCAGCTTCTCCTGATAAGCAAAATGATGTAACACCACTTATTTCCACATTGCAACAATAGAATAATGGAGGAGAAAGAGGCTGCCTTAAGGCAACATAACAAAAGAAATTGTCTTAACTTGAAGTAAGAAAGATGTAACTCACTTATTAGTAAGAAATCATTAAATATAGCACAGAAATGCACCGAAACCATTTTAATTAAGGCAGGCCAGCCTATTTCCTCCTTTGGGCAGACAAATATGTTTTGGGGATGGACACGAATCAATCTTTATTAGAGCTCCAAAGTCTAGATCTAAAAAAATCTCTTCCAAGTATTTAGTATTTACCTTTATCCTGGAAAACATTTACTTGTCTGTAAAACTGTAAAACCTCCACAAGCACAGAATATTCTCTTAAACTCTCCTGTTCACCTGAGTTTTAATGGAAAAATAATGAAGCTTTGCTATTTGCTAATAAGTCATGTTCTGAAAGGCTACTCAAAAGTGCATTTGCTCCTAACACCCTTCACACCATTCGTTGGTGGTAGGCACAGGTGATGAGCCCTGGCCCAGGGCCATGGGCCAGATACTACTTTGACATATGACAAACTATGTAGCACTGACAGAAGGACAGGGAATCCTCCTACCCCTTGTCCCTTCACAGAGAAAAGGGAAGGACAGAACATTTGCTCTTACCCAAAATCCCCTACAGACACAAGGCAGAGTTTGGTTGCCATGAAGGCAAGAGGCAAGAAACTCACCTGTGTTCTAGACCCACACTGTGCAACATGGTAGCCAATTGCCATAGGCAGCCACTGAGATCAAGAAAAATGGCTACTATGATTAATGGCTACTGTGATTTTAATTAACTTACATTTAAAGTTACAAATATTGGAGAACACATATCTAAATGCTCCAATTAAAAAGCAAAGATTGGTATATGGGATAAAAAAGCAAGACTCAACTATACATATCTACAAGAAACCCACTTCAGGTTGGTTTAAAAGTAAAAGAATGCATGGGATCCCCATATTGGCCAGCTGCCAAAAAGGGGGAAAAAAGTAAAAGAATGGGAAAAGATACATCAGGCAAATACAAGTCAAAAGAAACCTGGAGTAGCTGTGTTACTATCAGAGTAGCTATTCTAAAGAACAAAAAATATTACCAGGAATCGAGATATACTACACAATGAAAAAGGGGTCAACTGAGCAAGATGACAAATTCTAAATGTGTATGCACCCTATTAAAGAGGCTTAAGGCAGAGTAGTATTCTGTGGTGTATACATACCACATTTTTCTTACCCACTAGTCCATCAACGGACATTTAGGTTGATTCCATATCTTGGTTATTGTAAACAGAGCTGCAGTAAACATGGGAGTGCAAGTTTCCCTTCGACATGATGATTTCCATTCCTTTGGGTATATACCCAGAAGTGGGATTGGTGGATTGTATGGTAGATCTATCTGTAGTTGTTTGAGAAAACTCCATAATGTTTTCCATAGTGCTTGTACTAATTTACAGTCCCACTAACAGTGTAGGAGCATTCCCTTCTCTCCACATCCTCGTCGGCATTTGGTATTCTCCATCTTTTTGATTATAGCCGGTATAACTGGGGTGAGGTGATATCTCAATGTGGCTTTAATTTGCATTTCCCTGATGATTAGTGATGTTGAGCATTTTTTCATATACCTGTTGGCCATTTGTATGTCTTCATTTGAAAAATGTCTATTCAGCTCCTTTGCCCATACACACCATGGAATACTACTTGGCCATAAAAAAGAATGAAATTCTGCCATTTGCAACACCATGAATGAGCTTGGAGAAACTTACGTTGAGTGAAATAATTAAAGCACAGAGGGAAAGATACTGCATGTCCTCACTCATAAGTGGGAGCTAACAGAGAAAGAAGGAAGGAAAGAAAGAAGACCACAGTGGTGCACTGGACTTGCAGAGGGAGAGAACATACCTAGGGATACAAAGTGGGGTGGAAGAAAGGGGGAGGGGGAGGGAGGTCAGAGATAAATTGGGTGGGGGACATTGAGTATAATTGCAATTTATGGTAATGGGCATGCTGTCAGTATTGATCTAGCCATCACATCTAGGGCATAAGTGGTGACAGCTTTGTACCCCATGAATATTCATAACCAATTTTTTTTAAAAAGAGCCTTAAAATACAGAAAGAACAAAAAAACGAACTAAAAGGAAAAACAGACATATCCACAATTATAGTTGAGATTTCAACATTCTTCTCAGTAACCGTCAAAATAAGTAGACACAAAACCAGTCGAGATATAGGTGACATGATCAACACTATTGACCAACTTGATCTAACTGACATTTATTGGACACTCAATCCCCAAACCAAATACACATTCTTTTCAAGTATAAATGGAACATTTACTGAGATAGACTATATTCCGGACCAAAAAATAAATCACTATATATTTGAATGTTTTAAAATCATATAAAGTATATTCTCAAACCACAATAGAATTAAAACAGAAATCAATTAACAGAATAATAATAGAAAACCAAAACATTTGGAAATTATACCACATACTTGTACATATTCCATAGCTCAAAAAGAAATCATAAGAGGACATTAGAAAACATTTTGAATTTAAAAATGTAAACACAAAATATCAGCCTATTGGGAATTGTAAATGACTGACTGTTTGTGTCCTCCCCCCAGCCCCCAATTTCATACACTGAAGCTCTAACACCCAATGTTTTTGTATTTGGAGGTAGGGCCTTTAGGAGGTAATTACATTTAGATGAGTTCGTGATGGTGGGTCCCTATGATGGGGATTAGTGTCCTTAAAAGAAGAGGAAAAGACACCCTAGAGATGTCCCTCTCTCCATCTCCCACTCAGTGCACCCTCTCTCTCAGTCATGTGAGGACACGGTGAGGAAGCCTTCTGCAAGCCAGGGAAGAGAGCCCTCACCAGGAACCAAAACTGCTGACATCTTGATCTTGGACTTCCAAGAAGTCCAAGAAATAAATATCTATCGATAAATTATAATATCTATTGAGAAATAAATACCTATTGTTTAAGCCACCCATTCGGTGGTATTTTGTTATGATAGCCTGAGCTAAGACACAAATAAAGCAGTGTTTAGAATGGAATTTATTTACTTATTTACTTATTTTGAAATTTGTGGCAGCAATATAAGCTACTTGCTGTGTCCTTGAGTAACATCAGAAAAATAAGCTGAGAAGTTAAAAAAACAGTAAAAACAGTAAAAAAGAAAAAGTAGGATGAATATAGTTGAAGAACAAATTTGTGACTTGGAATATCAATTTGAATAATTTTCAAAGAAGGCAAAGAAAATAATAGAAGTAGAAAAAAAATTTTAAGATAATTTATTATACATATATGTGGGGTACAAAGTTGGCATTCAATAGTTGTACACAACATGTGATGGTCAGTTCAGGACAGTTCACTTATTCATCCTTACAATACGTAATCATTCTTTGAGTCCACTAACTAATTTCTTGTTAACCCTCCTCACTTTCCCCCTCCCCTCCCCTTTTCCATCTCTAGTAACCACAGTTCTTTTCTCTCCTTCTAAAAGTTCAACATATTATTGTGATTGCTGTTTCTTTCTTTCTCTCTCTCTGTCCCTATTGTTTATTTATTTATGGATTCAGCTCCCATTTGAGTGAAGACATGTGGTATTTCTCTTTCTGCACCTGGGTTGTTTCGCTTAGCATAATTTTCTCCAGGTTCATCCATGTTGCTGCTAAAGGCAGAATTTCACTCTTCTTTATGGCTGAGTAGTATTCCATTGTGTGTATATACCACATTTTCCTTACCCAGTCATCCACTGATGAACATTTAGGTTCGTTCCACAGCCCAGCTATTGTAAATAAAGCTGCAATACACATGGGAGTTCAGGTATCCCTTTGACATGATGATTTCCAATCCTCTGGATACATACCCAGCAGTGGGATTGCTGGATCATATGGTAGTTCTATCTGTAGTTGTTTGAGGAACCTCCATACTATTCTCCATAATGGCTGTACTACTTTACAGTCCCACCAATAGTGCAGAAAGGTTCCCCTTTCTCCACATCCTCGCCAGCATTTGTTATTCTCTTTTTGATAATGGCCAACCTAAGCGGGGTAAGGTGATATCTCAGAGTGGTTTTGATTTGCATTTCCCTGATGATTAGTGATGTTGAGCATTTTTTCATATACTTGCTGGCCATTTGTAGGTCCTCCTTTGAGAAATGTCTATTCGGCTTCTTTGCCCATTTTTTAATTGGACTATTTGGTTTTTTATTGTAAAGTTGTTTGAGCTCTTTCTGTATTCTGGATATTAATCCCTTGTTGGATGTGTAGTTTGCAATTTTTTTCTCCCATCCTGTAGGCTGTCTTTTCACTCTATTGATTGTTTCCTTTGCTGTGAAGAAGGCTTTTAGTTTGACACAATCCCATTTATTTTTTATTTTGTTGCCTGTGCTTTTGGGGTCTTATTCAAACATTTAATGTATATATTAGAGATCTCAAATAAAAGTTCTAAGTTTCCACATTAAGAAATTAGGAAAGATGAGCAAATAAGAAGGAAGAAAATAATAAAGAGTAGAAATCAACAAAATAGAAAAAAGAAAAACAACAGAGAAAAAAATCAATGAATTGAAAATTCCAATTAAAAACACCATTTATAAGAGTACCAAGAACATGAAAATCAAATAGAAATCTATACCAAACTATGATTTCTTTGGTTAATAACAAAGAGATTAATGAAGACAAAAATGTCAATGCTATTACTTCACTGAAGTATGTTACAAATAGCTAAGAAGTGTTAATGATTTGTTTTCTGACTACAGAAGCTTCTACCTTAAAATTTATGTATATGCCACTGAAGAATTAGAACATGCTTTTCTTACCTCCAGAAACTGAAATAATAATAGTATCATAAATTATTTTCCAAGAGCTAGCTGAAGGGGAAATGATGGAATGAACTGTATAAAGATCATTAAGACTCCTCCTACTGACAGAAAATCTGATTAGTTCTAAAGAGAACCTTATAGAATAGAGATCAGGCATTGATTAGCCCAAGTGCAAACTGTCCAGGCCCCTTTTTCAAGCTCTCCCTTTAATTAAATGGTCTTCCAGCAGAACAGGAGAGGACAAAAACTGAAATTAAAACTTCCGACATTTAATTTTGTATTAAAATAAAACAAAACAGAAACCACAGCTGGCAAATGGTTAGGGGAAGGGAGGATACTAGCTTACCATTCTTGTCAAAAAATGTGAACTTTTGACCATTTGTGGATTTCTGCATTACGCATTAACTCATTCATTAATTCATCCATTCTCTGAACATCTGCAACACAAGCAGTTTTGATGCTGGGACTAGACAGATGGTACTTATTTAGGGGAACTCACAGTGGAGTGTAGGAGTGCTCTATCAGGCAAACTGAGAGGGGGAAATGACTAATTCTGCCTAAGAAGCAGGAATGTCTTTACAGAAGTGATAACATTTAAGGGGGGGTTTGAAAGATACTAGGAAGTCTCCAGGCAGAGAAAGGGGCAAGGCATATTCTAGGCAAAAATTCTAGAACATTATTTTCTAAGGCAAGGAGTGGGAAAGGACATAGTACATTTAGAAACGACAAGCAATTGTTTGGCAGCTCAATATTCATGCTGCCCTTTCTCACCACTATCTAGCGCTAGAGAGTTGGCTATACTTGAATTTCCCCTGAAAAGGTAACTTCTGTGAATATATAAATATTATTTAACTAGTATCTACAATATTTTGTGGAAAAGTGAGAGTACATGTACCTAAATATTTTCCCTTTTCACTGTAAAATAGAGATAATGTGAGAGGATTAATATATAACTGTATTAATCCATTTTCATGATTTCATAAACTCTTACTCATGTTTAATTAAAAATAGTTAAAAGTTAACAAGTTTGGGTTTCCTGTCATTTCTCTACATCATTTTTAGTCCTAATTCCTTTTTGTAAAGTTATCACATAGGTGTAAACACTTTAATTATATAAATACAATGAGAAGTCTGTGTGTGACAAGATTAAAGTGTGTATGCCATATTTGTTAAGACAGAGGGTGGCAAAGTGAAAGTAGATAGTAAACTACAAAGGAAATAAACGTTATCCTTTTAGACTGAGATTTGAAGATGCTATAGTTTCAGTGAAAGGCAAGACAGATGCTGTTGCTCTATATCAACACTTAACGGGCTGCTCAATTCAGATCATCAAACAATTACTGAGTTTGTACTATAAATGAGGTACTGTGCTAGTCCCTATGGGGAGCAAAATGATAATTACAGGGTCCCTCACCCTCAGATCTCCCAATCTTGCAAAGAAGACAAAATATACACAACTACCAAAAAAAAAAAAAAGGATGAAACCACTGCTATAATCATAGATACAATAAAATGTTTATTAAGCACTTAACTATGTGCCAGGCCCAGGCTAAGCCCTTGACTTTTTATTTTGTCTTCATAAAACCCCATCTTACAAATGAGGAAATAGGTTATATACTTAATTAGAGCCAGGATTTAAATCTACACAGTCTCATTCTGTAGTCTGACCTCTTATCTATACCTGATACAAAGAAAGGGATAATTATTTCTCCCCCAGTAGACTGGTTAAGGTTTCACAGAGAGACACCATATAAGTTGAGCCTTGAAGGGAGAGTGGTTTTCCATGGCCAGAGAAGGTAGGGAGAAGCTATTAAGGCTAACGAAACTATCTAGTCAAAGGTATGGAGGTGGGAAAGCATATGGCATGTTTTAGAAACATTACACAGACTTGTTTGGTTAGAATACAGAAATGTAGAAGGTAAGGCAGAAGATTTAACTGGAGTCAGATTATCAAGAGGTTTAATGACAGGCACAACCTGCTCAATCCTACCAGGGGCCCTACTGCAATGGCCCAGACTAAGGAATTTGGATTCCAATAAATACCTTGTCTGTAGGGCCACATCAGCTGAATGGCTCTCAGCCTTTCTAACTATCAAGACAAGTTCAGTACCAGACCCTCCAAATCAGTACGAATGGAGTGGGAGAGGGATCTGTTCAGAGATGAAGGCCCTCTCTTTCCCTTTCAGAAGCTAGTGGTAAGCAGCCAGTTAACTCTTTGCCCACATAAAAACAAAACACATTCTGTTGACTGATGATCTGAAAGCCCTCAAGGAGGATCTGCTGAAGGAAGTGTTGCTGTTTCAAGGCAGGATAAAAAAAAAAAGGGTAGATGGGCAGTGGAGGGAATTATAAATGACAGTTCTTTTCCTCCTCTAAATAGGGGGTACAGCATATGAGGGAGAGTATGTGAGGGAGCAAACACATGCATGATTTTGCTCTTAATGTTTGCTCTCCCCTCAATAGTCACTGCTTGAAGAGCTTAAGAATACACAGGGCTTCAATGATCTACTATGCAAATAATCCCCAAATTTTATTTTCACTCTATTCCATATCTTTCTTTCAAGAAAAGCCTTTTATGTCTAACGACACTGGACATTTCCACTTAAATGTACTATCATCTCCAATCAGCATTCCTACAACTAAACTCAGACATTTTTACCTCCAGATCTGCTCTCAGTCCTGACTTCTATATTTTAGTTAATCCACTGCACTCTTCTAAGTCACTAAGCATCATCTTTGACTCTTACCAGGTATTCCTTGACATCATGTCTCTCACATCCAATACTTCTTTTCAATAACTAGTAAAATATCCTAAACCCCCGAGCTGACAATAAATGTTGATAACAATACAACAGTAATATTAGCCTGAATATGTATGAGCTTCACAGTTTACAAAGCACTTCTATGTGTACTATAATATTCCATGCTTACTACAACCCAGGGAGACAGGAAAGATACTTACACCACATCTATTGTCCAAATCAAAAGCCACAAAAGATCAGAAAGGTTAACTGACCTGCTCAGAGTCGTAAGTCCAACTTCCCATGATGCTCCCCTCCTTCATCCCAATTGTTATGACAACCCCAGGTAAGGAGTAATCTCCTTGCTCTCATCACATCCATCTTGTGTGCCCCTACCAAATAAATCTTCTTAAAACTTTTTGTTGATCATGTTACTTCCATACGTATGGACTCTCAGAAACTGACATAGCAAAATAAGTTAGTAAATAAATGTCTAAAACCAGACATAAAGGTATTCATGCTCCTCTATGGTCTGGTCCCAACCTAGACTCCTGGTCTTAATTCCTACTCTCCTAATGAAAATCCTTTGCTCTAGATAAACTTGAATGGTCACTACCATTCCAAGATAGAAGACTTCCATCTTCTACTTTGTAACTTTGCCTAAGCAGTTCTTTACTTTGAAAACCTGTCTCTCTCCTCTCTGCCTGTCTTATAGTTACTCTGTGTCTTAGGTTCAGGCAACTTTTCCTATTTAAATCTTTTCTAGTATACACATAGCACTCTTTTTTAAATATCTTTTTAAACTTTTTATTTGATTTTTATAAAGTTGGGCATAGAAATACACTTTTCGGGAGCTTATCACTGAAAATTCACTGTTTAGCTTTGCCATTTCCAAATGATCTCTAAAGGTAATTTTGAAAGTCATTTAGGCTGGCTGGTTAGCTCAGTTGGTTAGAGCACAGCCTTATAACCCCAAGGCCCTGGGTTCAGTTCCTAGTACCAGCCAGCCACCAAATAAAAAAAAAAAGTGGACAATGAAAGTCATTTAGAATCTACTGACAATGTTACTAATAAAAATCAAACAAATTAATGTATTAAAAGCAAACAATAAAAAGCAAAATTTAACAGGATTAATGCTATTTAAGAGATAAAAATAAAAAATTGCAGAGAAAATTCTTGCTCCAAATTACTACTATTTTTATATATGAAATAAGACTTTTGTATTTGAAAACAAGTTACTTTTCCTTTCATAAAGAAAACAGACTTATTTTAGCTATAATACAAAATCTTATGAATAACAAACTACAATGAAATGGGAAATGTTCAACTTCACAACGTTGTTTTACTCAAAGCCAAAGAAATAACCCAAACCACTATTTTTGTCCATAAATTCCAGATGACACAAAATTGGTGAAGAACATGTTTACTGATGTTTTATTTTATAGTGACTTCTAACAACTTAAATACCAACAGATAACCACTGAAAAAATGGCTCTTGTTCACTGGAAAATATTCTTCTAAAAAAAAGTTATTAATTAGTTAAAATCAATATTGGGATTAATCATAGTGAGTTTCTAAGTTATGTCATCACTCTTTATGGTGGAGTGGCTTTATAAACTTAGATGAAAACAGAAGGAAATGAGGCATGCCTGAAAGACATGGTGTGATGCCTTTCGAAATAGAACCCAAAAGCTTAGAGCTGGAGATAGAACAGGGACAAGACAGGCAAGACCCTGCTCTCATGGAGCTCATCCTGAAGTAATTGGTCTTATAATGTGGAAGGGAAATACATTAAAATACCTTGCACACCTATTTGCACTATTTTTACATTAGATTTAGACATGGCTAACACACACACACACACACACACACACACACACACACACGTGCGCACGCGCACCCTACAGGATATTATAGCATTAGTATAGATTGGTGCTCATGATATTTACTCTGAAACATTTTAGAGAGCGTCAAATCATGTTCCAATATTGTATAAGAAGATAAAAAAAACTGTGATACATTATAAAATATGTTCTATAAAAAACAGACAAAATACTTTAGGGATTAAAAGAAGTAAATTAGTTAAAGCTGGCAGTAAGAAATGAACTGTTAATGCAGTTAACTAGAAAAAAATCACTTATAGATTTAAAACTTTGGTTTCTATTTTACCTTGCTTGGAATCTAAATCTAGATATGTTAACATTTACAAATTATTATTTTAAGTAAAGATGTTTTAAGGTGATCTCAACTTACAAACTGCTGCTACCAGCTCTGCTGAAACCAGATTATCCAAGAAAGCATTATTAGTACTATTAACCAGATGATGAAATTCCAACTGCTGAATCTAAATACTTATAAAGATAGCAAACAAGTCAAATTTACACCAAATACTTCTAGATGTAAATTCTACGACAAAGGGGGTATAAGAGTAAAACTAAGATGTCTTCTTCAAAGAATGCAGGGACAAATTACAATAACTAAAATTTTAGGTATTCACTAGGAAATATATCCCTTGATGTTGGAGAACACCAAGTAGAACCAAAATTCACGGGACATGTTCCTGAAAATTTCAGAACACTCATACCTAAAATATAACTTCCTTGCATGTGAAAAGTACTGAAATTTAGCATTTCATGTCACACAGTTAATATATGGACATTTGGATACAACAGTTGATGCAGGACAGTGTGAACTAGGAAAAACGGCCAAATGAGTTCAATAGTGTCACAGACACAATGCAGAACTAAGATATTAAATCTATTCTACTGAGGGTCGATTTCTTTTTTTTTTTTTAATAAATGTCAGTTGTTCCTAAATTCATTTTAACAAGGGGCATAGCTTAGTAAGACAGGAAATATCAACGGGTTATCAAAAAGCAGAGCTGTTATCTTTCTTTTACAAATTATAAAATACTTAAAAGAGCAATCATCAACTCTGGTTTCAGATCTCATGAGAAATTTCACAAGGTTTAGATATTTCACTAGATATAGCTGGTTACAGTCTGTTCAGTATTATGACAGTCACAAATTATATAAAACACACCTGGAAAAGACCCCACCTATTTCACTAACAATAACCACTGAAACAAAGCTCTAGCCTTTCTATAAGAAATGCTGGAAAGAGAATTGTTTCCTAGTTTACATTTTTACTTGGGTAAGAGTGAAAACATCATTAGAAATTAAAAAATCATCTCCCAAAATGCCAAAGAAAGTCATAAAAATGGACACCTGACAATTTTTTTGAAACTATAATGTTTATTTCCTGAAGAACAATGATTTACCTCTTATCTAATAATATATTTGGTAGAAGTAGGTCTTCAAAGTTCAAAATATTTCTAGATTTACTAATTAATTAGCAAGCAAGATTTCATTCTCTTTATTAAAACACATCACCTATTTATTGCTCACCAAAAACCAACACGCTCTCCCCCAAAAAATACATGGGCATAATTATGGTCAGTTTTGAATTGTTTTTATAGTTTCATCTGGATCAAAATCTTATGAAGATAATGGACCTAGCAATAGCATTTATACAATAAATATTAGTTGAACTTAGGATGCTGGGTCATTTTCTCTATTTATGAACATCTGATGAAATTAATTAAAGCTGGCTGTAAGAAAACCAACTGTTGAAATACAGAAGACACAAAAACATCCTCAGGATGAGTATTTGTTGCTCTCTCTTTATGCTCTTTTTTTCTCTATGCCACTCTTCCTATTACTTCCTTTATATTTCTTAGATAAGCAAGACAAAGACAAAAAAGACAAAGCCTTCTCACATTTTGTATTTTTTTTGGTTTGTTTTTTGAGTCAATATAAAATGTATGCACACTATGTATTCCTGGGCACTGTGCCTCCAACTGGGTTCTCTTTTCTGATTCTAATTATACTTCCTCATTTCCTGGTTGTCATGAGCACCTGGTATGTGTCTCATCTGGATAGTTTCATACAGGAAATACTCTTTTTTAGACCATCTTAAATGGGATCCCTCAAAAATCTGGATATAAGACTGTAATTCATACACTCATTTTCAAGTGCCTCCTATTTTAAATATTGGCAACAGAGATCAAGATCATAATGTCAAATATAAATAACAAAAATAAAAATAATATAATTATTATTTTCTAAATTTAAAATATTTAATTAACTATTATTTTCAGTAAATAAGAAGACAAAGAGATGGAGAAAGAAAGGAAAGAAAGAATGAACTCTAAGTATTTAGAAGGAATAAATAAAGTTAATACAAAGAGGAGCAGAAGAGCAGACTGGGTAATACTGGGGAAGCGGGTGGTAACAGTGGGCTAAGAGAATTAAAATGTGAAATAAATCATTACCAGTTAGTTGATCTTGAAATAAATACTTGTTAAATTTACATAACTGCAGGGAGTTGTACTAAGGAAGCGATATTCTAAGTAAACACGTACCACACTTTCAGCAATCATCCTTTTAAAATTCCTACAGGTATATTTAAATCAAATACTATATTGACAGTTAGTAGATCTAAAACTTTTAAAATAGCTTTTAATTACAACCCACCACCCACCAACCATCTCTAGCCACAGACGAGGCCTTTCCAAAATAGCTGGCACATAAGTATTTTATGCTATTATAGAACAATAATATAGTTGGCAAATATAAGTGTTTCAGTCATCAGTACTTATGGCAGAGAAATGAGCCTGATGTTTATACTTATTGGGAACTAGGCAATATAGGGCAGCAGAGTCTGGAAGAGAAATTCTAAGTATAAGAAAGTATGCTATGAATCAAGGAAATAAAAGAGAAAAGGCTGAAGGTCATGTTCTTCAGTGATTTGCAGTAGTGGCAGAACTGAGGAAAAATAGTTCCAAAGACCCACAGTAGGTTTCTTGTAATGAACAGAGTATTGGGAAGCGAGTGAATTGGTGACTATGCTAAGTCAATGAGGCAGGCTGGGTTTAGGGTGTAGCCTACAAACATCCTCTTTCTCAACTGTCCTCTGGTTAAGAGAAAGTAACACTACAGAAATTTTAAGGATGCTACCCTATACCTCAATTTCATTCAAGCGAGCATGAACTTCTGTACTTTTCAATTGGTCTCATATTTCTAGCTCAGATCATTGACAGAAGAAAAGTACCAATTCTTCAAGGAGACAGAATAGAAAGGCATCAAACTTCTTTCTGTAATTTTCTCCTTCAAATGACTGGTAATTTTTCATCATACAGTATTTCCAAATTTGGAAGGCCAATTTTAAATTTACTGAAGTCAAGAATAAGTGCTGCTTTAAGATCAAAAGGTAAGCTAATACAGAGAGCAAGTATCTGTTCAGAGTTTAAACCCAAAGTGTGTCCTACTTTTAAGACTTTATAGCCTAGAGGAGAAAGTCTTTAGATCTAAATGTCAGCATGTTCTTTTAAAATCATTATTGTGATTATTTTTAACTCCATCAGTCTCTCAATGAAAAAAAAAAAAATCACACAATATAGTCTATTTATCAAAGACTAGTGAGTACCACATCAGAAAGAATAAGATGTATCTATAGAAGAATTACCATCAAAATACGATGTGTATCAGCACTGACAGCAACTGTCAGGAATGTTCGCTCCCATATTCTAAATAGTATTAAAAATTAAAATAACAAGTTTTTCAATGTTAGATAAATAGAATAGGTGTTTGAGAAGTTTATACAATTTTTCCTCTAATAAATAAAGACAAATCAGTGACATACTCTTGTTTTTCAAGGTTATACTATCTTTCTGTAAGTACTGTATAAGAACAAAACTCATTAAAATATATATTTCAGAAACATAAAAGAATCAATAGCATAAGCAAAGGTCCATGGGGACTCAAAGAAAATACAGAGGTTGAAAGCAATGCCTTTGAAGTCAGACAGACCTGGGTTTCTTAGATGTAATATTTCTAGTTGTACAAAAATAGGCAATTTCCTTAATCTTTATAAGCCTTAGTTTTTTCATCTGTAAAATGAGAATAATAATGGTAATAATAATAGTACCAGTTTTGGTGAGTTGTGGTGAGAAGTGGATGAAATAGTAAAGTCCTCAAGCACACTTCTGGTACCTGGAAAATGATCAACAAATGACAGCTGTTCTTTCATTTTAATATGACACAAGCAATTTAAGAGAAGATGAATATTGAGGAACAGTTGCCATATTAATTCTCAGAATATGCTAAACAGAAGTCAAGGATATATTTTAAATCAAAGAAGCAGACCACTTCATTATCACGATCACTATCAAAGAGTGTTGTAGAACCCAAGCCAAGAGTCACTGCCCTCAAGGAACTTATAACCCAAACCAGATGACACTGGCATCAACTAACAAGTAAAAGAACAGAGCCACTGACAGAGAATCGTACCATAAACTTAGACCAGAAAGGGCATAACAGCCAAGAAAGTGAAGGAATTAAGACTTACAAACATTCATGCATAAATAAGGTTCAAAGATCAGAGTTCCTTGATCCACAAATGAGGCAGGAAAAGTATTTAGAGAGTAATTTTTTATCTTCTTCCTGTCTTACCAGCAAGTCCCAGTGAGAACTCTGGCTTTCGTTTAATAGACCACTAACTGACTACAACAAAACTTTGAAGAAGGTTTTGATGAGTCTTTAGAGATGGCTAATGATGTCCATATCAACTGGGAAAGAATCATGGTCATATTATAATGATTAAAACTGCTTCACTGAGTCTTTATCACATGATCACAATGTGTAAAGTTGTGAGGAAATTTCCCAGGTTTTTCCATCATATTGTTATGATAATTCTTAAAGAAAAACTTACTCTAATAGGCAACTAAGAAAAGAATTTTAAAGCCTTGACACAATAACGCTGCTGTTCATTACTTAAATAAATATTCTCCCTGGGTTGGTTTTTATGTTTTCCATTTCTTCTGCATGTTTTAACTTACTCATCTCTTGCACAGCCAGTGAATAGCCCAATTTTGTTCATCGAGTTTTTTAAAAATTTATTTAATTAAGTTAGATAATTTTTTTTCTTTTAAGTACCAGTATATTAAGTTATTCCAGAAATACTTAAAGATAATTAATTGGAGCTAATATTTTAGTCTTGCTTTCGAAAACAACAAATCCATTTCCTTCTGCAGTCTGGATGCCAGTTATCACTTTTCCTTGTAAGCAAATCAGTGAAAAATTCAGATGGTGTATAGATTACAATAACTGTGAAGAACAGAGCTGATTCAGTAATACACAATCTCAGATCTCAGCATCAGTGTGAACTTCCTCCTATAAGATATACACTAGAGAGGTTCAACAAGAGGAAAGGTAGTGCCAACACAAAGGGAGTCTGAGGACTTGGAATATTAAAATTAATTGAAAAACAAATATAAATAAACCTCTAAGCTAACACGAGGATCAAAATAACAACAATAGCCAACACTGAAATAGAGCTTACTACCTGCCCAGCACTGCTCTAAACTGCTCTAAGCACTTTAGGTGTGTATGTATGTGTGTGTGTATTTAGTCCTGACAAGTTCTGGGGTAGGTACTGTTATTATCTCCATTTTCTAACTGTAAAAATTCAATCAGCTAATAAGTGGCAGAGCATGGACTTGAATTCAGGCATATCTCCAGAGTCCACACTAATAAACATTGCACTATAATGACTCTCAAACTCAACCTACTAGCTTAATATAACACATATAAAATCCTTTAAAACTTGAAGTGTAGTAGGGCTGGCCAGTTAGCTTGGTTGGTTAGAGCGAGGTGTTGATAACACCAAGGTCAAGAGTTCAGATCCCCATATTAGCCAGCCCACAAAAAAAAAAAAAAAAAAAAACTTTAAAGTGCTGAAAGATACTACATTTAAACTTCTGTATATTGATATATATCAGTTAGAGTTCACAATTGTAGCAGAAAATAAAATTACTGAAGGAACAGAAAGTAGATTACAAAATTGCTGGGGAAGCTACAGAACCAGGCTCAAAAAAATGTGTGGGAATAAGGAAGGCTTACAGATCCCTGCTAGACTCAAGACCCAGAACTAGCCCAAAGGACTGACATTCTCAACATGCTGGATGTGACACCATCAGTGGCACTGCTATCCCTGAAAGTTGCATGTTGCCACTACTCCTGCTGCCACACTGGAATGTATTCTCCCCTCTCACTAGCTCTTGAATCAAAGCCCAACGTGGGTGGATTTGATTGGCCAAGCCCAGATTGTCTACTTGCATTCTAGTGACACAAAAGGAGGTTGAGAACATGAGCACTTTGCCTTTTTGGCTTTTGGACTGGGAGCTGTGCTGTGCTTCCAAGACTTTTGTGATCTACAACCCATTTAGTGACACCAGGAGACATGATTATCCTTCAGAAGGTTACCCTCAAAGAGTAAGTCATTTATATGTATATATGATTCTTGAATGTATTCCTGTTTCAAGCTTCTACTAATCCTCAGAGATGTTTAATACCAAAGTGACCTCCCCATTTATTAAATAGAAATTCTTGCTGTCCTAAAATCAGCTCTTTCAAATTTCTCAAAATCTATTAATTATAGCATTTTCAGGCTTAGTGTATAGGTTAGGAGAGGGGAGTTTGTGTAAACTAATTAAACCTTGCCATGTTGACACCAAGTCTGTTTCAAAAATATTTTTTAAGGTTAAAATACAATTTTAAACTCTATTTTAAAATAACTCTAGACTTACAGAAAAGTTATTAAAAATATTACAGAGAGTTCCCATATACCCTTCACTCAAACTCCCCTAATGCTAACGTCTACCATAACCATGATACAATTATTGAAAAAGCAGACTATCAACATTAATAGAATTCTATTAACTAATCTACAGAACTTATTCCAGTTTTACCAGTTTTCCTACTAATGTGCTTTTTCTGGTCCAGATCAAATCCAGGATTCCACATTGCATGTAGTTGTCATGTCTCTCCTTAGTCTCCCCCAATCTGGACAGTTCATGATTTCGACACATGTGAAGAGTACTGCCCAGTTATTTTACAGGCTATCTCTCAAACTGGGTTTGTCTGATGTTTTCTCAGTATTAGGCTGTGGTTACACATTTTTGGCAAGAATATAAAAGAAGTGATGATGTGCCTTCTCATGCGTCAGATCAGGAGTTATATAATGTCAATATGTCTTACTATAGGTGTGTTATCTTTAATTACCTGGTTAAAGTGGTGTCTACCAGGTTTCTTCAGTGTAAAGTTACTAATTCTCCCTTTGTAGTTGGTAAATATTTTGTGAGGAAATACCTTGAGACTACGCAAATATCCTGTTTCTCATCATACCTTTGCCCAACTAATTTTAGCATTCATCAATGATTCTTGATTGCAATAATTATTACTGTGGTGTTTGCCTCATGGTAATTTTCTATTTCTATCATTCCTTCTAAATTTATTCATTGGAATTCTATCGTAAGGAAGAGTTGTTTCTTCTCTATTTGTTAAATTATTTATATCAATATGGATGCATGTATATTTAATTTACTCTGTGGGTTATAGTTCATAGACTTGCCCCCGATTTGGCCAGTGGGAGCTCCTTCAAGTTGGCTCCTGTGTCCTTTTGAAATGCTCCATCATTTTTTAAAATATATTTTAATCAAATCAATCCAACTTTGATTAATATAATTGAGAAAATATATTCAAGTGAACTCTATTAGGCTAACTTAATTCCTTGATCAATTATCTTTGCAGTACAAATAAACAGTTTCCAGTTTTGCTTTTTTCCTTTTCAATCTAATTTTACTTAAATTATTCCCATTGAGATTTACTCTATTTAACTTATATGGCAAAGATTTAATATATCTGTTTTTTAAAATACACTGGGCCCCATAAATATGTACGATCAATTTCAACTAAATAAAAAATATATATACATAGAATTTTCTTTTGTGGCCACAATTCTATCAGATCCAATTCTGTGGAGTATGTAATATTGCTGATGTAAATTTTGTGATGAATTTTTACAACTGGAGATGGAATTTTAGAGGTCCTTTAGCCCAACCTACTCATTTTACAGAAAAGGAGACTGAAGCATGGACAGGTCGAGCAATTTACCCTAAATAGTGAGTTCTGAAGCAGCAGTGGCACCAGACTTAGCACAGTACTCTTCCTCTGCACTACAGTGTATGTATTCTTCTGCCCCTATCAAAATTAGCCCACAGACACACTGAAAAATACATCTCCAGAGAGGCTCAATGTGCCGTCTTGCTCAAGGATATGCATCTAGAAGAAAATTTGACCCAAAGCTAAGTAAAGCAAGAAGAAAACTAATAAAGATCATAGTTAAACACGGGTCAGAGATCCTAAAAAAAGCGGTAACACAGGTAAAGGAGGCACAGGGTCAAGGCATGAAAACTCAATCAGCAAAAACATAGAAATTAGATGAGGGTACCATGGAGAAAGGAATCAGATAGCTGTGAGGTTTTGGAAACAGAAATCCAGCCCCATGCTGATGTTGGAGTGTTTGTTAGTCAGGATTCAGAGAAAGAGAGTAATGGGGATGGATACAAGCCCCAAGAATTACTAAATAAATTCAATCATTTATTCAACTGTGTTGAATACGGAGTTGAGGATGTTGTGACTCACATTCAAAACTGAACTCTTTACCACCTTCCCTTCTCCCTCCACTTCCACAGGCATATCTCCCTACCTTGACAGGGGGCCTGGGTCCCCAGTTACTCACTCCTGTTAGCCACTCATGCTTCATTCCTTATATACAAACACTTACCAAGCTGTATCACATAGATCCTACATCCTAAATATCTTTAATTCACTCTCTGGTCTCCATTCTCACTCCATATACTTGGTTGAGGTTCTCATCATCTCTCACTTGGGACTAGACTGACCCTCTTACTTTAACTGCCTCCAATCTATCTTCCATACAGACAACAAAGTGATTCCTCAAAACCATAAGTCTGATCATGCATCTCTCTTCCTTAAAGGCTTTCTCTTTCTTACTGAATGGGGGAAAAAATAGGCTTCCCTCTCAACATCAACCCACCCCAATGCCACTAAAAGAAGGATGGATACCTACCCAAATCCTTTTTTAAAGATTCTTCAATAGGTGACATATTGAAATCTAAAAGAGAGATTTCTCTCATGCCTATGGGCATCAAAGAGCTGAAGCACTGATGGCTTGGGTGCCAGCACACAGCTGGTGAGAAGAGCAGCAGCAGCACCAGCCCCAGCCACATCCCAGTGCTTCCTGCCATGGAAACAGCTGCAGGACCACTGATGCCTCAGAGATTATGGCAGTGAGTGGGGTAATGATAGAGATTCATTTGAAAAAGTACATTCAATCTATCCACTGTGTTTGTGACACAAAGAAAACAGAAAACAAAGCTTAACAAAGTCATTTTTGATGATTGGAAAACATAAAATATGTATTAGTTTTTAAACTATTGAAAAATATTCTCCTGTAAGATAAAATAGAAGCACTTGGTCCAAGTTTATCTTTGTAAATGGGGAAACCCCACACAAACGAGCCATAAATGTCAAACTCATACACACACACACACAAACACACATGGACACACAGCCCTACATGCTTCTGGTTTATACAAGAGGGGCACTTTCTAAAAATGTGAATTTAGTAATACAGTAGAGGAGTTTTTAGTTTTTGGCTTATATCTTGTCTAACAAAAGTATTCTTAACTTATCAATGTAAAAAATAACTATCTTGTATTTTGCTGTAACTTTAAACTAGTATTTCAGTGAAAAGTCTAAAATACCTTTCTCTCTTTGAGACACACATTTTATGTGTGGGAAACATTCAGCCCCTTCCAAGTGTCTTTAGTATCTCCATATGTTTTAACTCATAGGACTTGGAAAGCTTGTTCTGCTACTAAATGGTTTATAGGCAAACCTTCCTAGGTTTAAAAATAAAAATAGCAAAATGTCATCTGGCTACTAGATCTAGTCAATGACAAAGAATCCCATTTAAGTTATGGCCATTTAAGCTTAGCAAAATGTTTTAATTTTAAGCCATTTCTATAATCTTGATTTGTTATCTTAGTAATAAAATATATAGTGCTCAAATATAGTATAGAATGAAATATTTCCTTCAATGTATGTGAACTTGACATATTATTATCCTTCAGGGAAAAAGATATAAAATGTAGAAGTACTTCTAATGCAATCAACTTAAGCTATAGCACTTGGAAATACACCTTAAGGGGAAAAGACTCTGATAGTCACTCTTTGCCTAATTACTTGAGTCTAGACTGGTGTCTTCTTCAACCTCTATTCCATTTTGATCCTCCTCGTTAACTGTGATAGGGCATTACTTTCACACTATGTCCCCTCCCCCTCTTTCTCTCCTGGTTCTACTCCCCACCCATCCAGCTCTGCTGGCCCTCTGTGGTAGACAGATAGGAAGAAGGATTTTTCTATGAGAGCCCTGATTATACACATTTCCTGGCTTTGAACAACCAACCAGTAGAGGAGAATGAGCCCACAAGAGTTTCTCCCTTGCTGACAGCCCCTCCAGTTGGGGTGGATGAATGGGATCCTCTTCTCTGAGAAGCCCTAGAGATCATGGTTAAAAGTATAGACTCTGGAGCCAGAAAGCCTAGAGTCAAATCCCAGATCTACCTACCCTTTACTGTGTGTCCTTACATAAATTACTCAATCTCAGTTAACTCATCCTTAAGATAGGGTTAAGAATACTAACCTCATAGAGCTGTATAATGAGCAAGTACACTGAAAGCATTTAGTACACCTGGTAAACAGTAGGTGGGCAACATCAGCTGCTATTATAATAATAGTTACTCTCACTACTATGGCTATCGCCACTGCCATTACTAACATTGAGATGGGCAGGAGTGAGAAGGAGGTGAATTCTCTGGTCAAGGTCTATATGACACATTAGAACAAAGCTAACTGACTTCTTTGGGCAAACTGTCTGAATGAAGTTCTATAACATATTAACACGACTGGAATGTGAGTGACTACTGAATAAATGAATGCACACTTACTGACCTTCACAAAGGTTATCTTATTTGATCCTTATAACCAGGTGGGGATGCTTATTGTTTGGGTGAGGAAACAGACCTGTGAGGCAAAGTTCTCTTTTTATCCTATCAGAGCTACCTCTGGGGAGCTTAAATAAGAACCCAAAAAGATAAGCTACATTGGGCTAATCTGGAATATTCATTATAGTAGCCAACATTAACAGTGTTCCTAAGAAAAAGTACACACATTCCAAACAACGTAAACCAGTGAACTTTTCCACTTGTCTACTGACTATTATCAGTTTATTTTCTAAGTGTTAATTGTGCATAAATTGATTTTAACAAGAAATATTGACATTATTTGAGAGTAGTATTATCTGTGGCCTTTCTTTAAAACTCTCAAAGTATTGAGTCGCTATTTGGTAAATACCTGATTTTATGTGATTAAAGACAGTAATGAAAACTGCAATCAACAAACTTAGTTGAACACACTCTCTGAATTCCAGGAATTCGATTATAAAAGACTCTGGAAATAATATGCAATTTATTTAATAATGAAATGAAGGAAAGGATGAATTCAGCTATACCAAGATCAATTTTAGATGGTAAAGTGAATAGCATTAAATAGCAGTGAATCCCATCATGAGAAAGTTATATTTTAAAAATTCTCCTTCAATTCTTCTGATTATAGCAAGCAGAAAGTCTTGATTTACAACTAATCTATCTTTAATACCTCCATAACATTTACTAATATCCTTTTTCAACATAGAAAAATCTCAGACACAGAGCCTTGGTAGACAATAGTATCTAGCTAGTATTTGTAACTGTTTTATTTTTAACGCATTTTTTAATTGCTATGTTCTATTTATAGCAACATTGTTTTTTTTATGGTAGTGTTACTGTGTTTCCTTTTAGGAATGGGGGAATGGGGAATGATTACTTAATAAGTATAAAGTGTTTTTATGGGGTGATGAAACAGTTTTGAAACTACAGAGTTGGTGGTTATACAACATTGTGAATACACTAAACACCACTGAATTGTGTGCTTTAAATGGTTACTTTTTATGTTATGCAAATTTTACCTCAATTTTTAAAAGTATTTAGAATTTTTAAATAAATCAAATTTTAACAATTAAGCAAACAATAAGGTGATGTATAGGTATGGCAACAATTATAAGAATAGTGTGCAAACAAATGATGTTTGGGAAATAGGCTTACCTAGAGAAGCTAGACTGAATTGGTATAGGTGAGATTTCTGGGAGTGAACTACAGGAAGCTGATGGGTAGAGCCCAGCAAACTAATTCTGGTAGCTTTTCAAGTCACCAGCAACCTCGTACATTCTAACCACGAGTGATTTCTGATGGCATACCAGATGTCTTTGAGGGCTTAGGCAAAAATCCCCAAAGCAGAAAAAACATCAATCTGCCTCCTATTCTAAATTTCTGCAGGTCCTCTTCCTCTGCCTCACTATTCAAGTGCCTGCTGTGTTCATGATGACCTCTGTTCATTCAATGTCCCAAACCATTTTTTCTGTCTTTGATTCCTCAGTTCAACCTCTGTTTTTTAAGTGTAGACTTTAGCTATGTTTTGAAAGTATTAATATTAGCCTTACCTACCTCACAAGGCTGCTGTGAAGATCACATATTTGGGGCATACTTTAGAAATGGTTTCAATCTCTGAATTCTAACTCATTAGTGGGTCATAAAATCAATTTAATAGATTATGATCAGCACTTTAAAAAGTGGAATAGAGTGAAATGAAAAAAACTTGGAGTGCCCTGCACATTGGAAGATTAGGAATTATTATGGTAAACGTTTTCAGTTTTATATGTCTGTCTGTGCAAAGATATGTATGTAGTCAGTCACAATGTAAAACATAAGTTTCTGTGGTTTAAAAAAAATACAGCTATACAGATAAGTAAGTCTTTTCTTTCTGTTATATTTTCAGACTGAGAGAACATATAGTTTTTCAGAATAAAACAGGGTTATCTCATGATGAATACAGTGATTAGCTCCTTAACTAACTGCCCCATTAGCATCAGTACAGCATCATTGTTTTCCACCCAGGGTAAATATTTGATGACAAAAAGGAAAATTATCAGGCCACTCAGAGTGAGAAACAGTTCTTTCTATAAAAGACAGAACTTTCTATAGTTCTTTATAACTATAAAAAATGGGGGCAATATATCTGAATTAAGATTTGATCCTTGCATTACTTTGTAGGCTAAAGCTGAAAGCCACAAAAACTCTGATGAAGAACAAAACTGGTAAGTATTAAAAATGTTCTGAAGTGTTGAGGTTTAACAGAATCTTGCCATACTCTTTAATTTAGGTCTCACATATAATAATCAAAGTTTCTGAGAAGTTTTAAGAAATGTGATAAATTACTAAGGCTTGGGTAATTAGAAAAAAAAAAAACAAAAACAAAAATAGGGAGGACTCACTGCAGCACCAAGAGTTTTAGAGCTCAAATCATCACTGGTTGTACCACTTTTCCAGTTGCAATGAATCAGAGAGTAGGCTAAAACAGAATGCACATGGACCAGAGAACTGCTTCACATTTTTGGCTCCGACTTTACTTTCTGTATATAAAAGCCCTACTAGTGGCTCTATTAAGTGAACATTTAACATTTACTATTTTGTTTATAATGGATAAAACAGTAATGTTTGGCCTTGTTAGCTTACAAAATAAATCATAGCTGTCCTGGAGCTGAGAAACATGGCTCAGGAAATATCTCTACTAGAGAGAGGCATCCCTTATATAGGCTTTCTAGAGACTATAATTATCCTGCAGAGAGTCTGACCATTTTAGACAATATAAAAGCCCTATCTAGATACTGTAGAGTACTGTACTTATGCTTTATGCTCAAAATCTTCTTTTTCTTTTTTAAGTATTAGGGAGCATTTACTCCATATTGCCAATTGATACAAAATATAATGAAAATAAAATTAGCTATTCAAAATTAGGTAAAATAACACAAAATCAAAGCAGGCTTCCTTCATTTCATGCGACCCAAATTCTGAACTGCAAAGAGCCTACTTACCATTAGAAAATAAGGCACCATGACAGGGAATGATCTAATGTGTCTTATGGAATCGTTTTCCAAATTAAATTCTCTATTTTATATCAGTGCTCAACTCTTTTAAAAAGGAATAATTTTAAATACTGTGAAAAAATGAGCTTTACATCAAAATACCCATTTGTCAACTCTAACTTCAAAAAATCTTCAGAATCCAAACATCAGGAAGTTACCTGGATGTCTGAAATAACCCCTAACCAGTTTCCCTGCTTCTACCTTCTACCTTCCTCTCCTTATAATTATTCTTCATGCAGATAGGAATGATTCTCTTAAAAATGTAACTCGAATCATGTCATTCCTCTCCTAAAATCCATCTAATGGCTTCCTATTACCCTTGAAGAGTTTCCAAACTCTTTTTCACAGCCTACAAAGCCCTATTTCATCTGATGTCCTCCCACCCCAAACTTTTCCCTCTTCCTCATTCACTTTTCCCTAGGGACGGAAGTCAGCTTATTAATCTGATTGGTGAATACACAAAGAACAGCTGAGAATGCTTGGCTCAGCTTTTTCCTTTTCCTTCTTGGGTTCAGGCTACCCTTAGGGAGTTACTCTCCTCTGCTCTTCCATGTCCTAAGTCTTCCTGGAACAGGCCTGGCCGGGGTCAGTGTTGGCTGAGACTGGGTGGGCAAATCTGTCCAATTCCAGGAGTCAGCAGGTCAGGCACTTCTGGCTTTCCTCTTCCTCCTCCTCTATCTGTGATAAAGATAATTCTGGCCTTCATCTGTCATGCTTTAGCGATTAGTCTTATTCCCCAATTTGTTTAAAAATTCGGTAGGGAAGAGGGGTGCTAATTATAAGCGCTATTAAAAACCCTAATACACTGAAACACATGCATGTGCAAGGCACACACCTTGTATTTTAGTACAGAAAATAACCTAGAAATGCTCGTCTCTGGCTGGCATAGTTATAGGTGACATTTTCTTCACATGCTTTTCTATTTTAGATGAACATGTTTACAAATAAACATGGATTACTTTTATAATCATTAAAAAATAGTGAAAATTAACTTTCTTTGGGGCCATTAAATAGGGCAAAGCTTGGGATTAGGTTTTCAGAGGAAATCATGAGCTATGTTTTGGATACATAGTCTAATGAAATAGAGTTACCAAATAACTGCCTCTAATCATGATTACGTGCAAAGCAGATAAAACCGCCTTACCTTTTATACAGATATTTCATTTTGACCTGTATATTTTGGCTAAATTCAAGTCACCAAATAGTGACAAAGCAGAATTACATCGTTTTCTTAAATCTACATAGCCCCTTTGGTCTATTTATTCAATACAATGATAAGATAAGATTATACTAACTGCTAACTTATAATATTTATACATTTAATTCCAGAATAGGATCTCTTATTCCTATATTTTAAACTGAACTTTTTGATTTATGACTGATCTCCATTTTTCCTGCCCTAAATATCAACACACATCCATAAATATTCATACCTTGTATAAGTTTTCTACTACCATGTTTAGCAGAACATTCTAATTCTTCTAGCTTTACTTATAAGTTAAACTGTTTTAAGAATACCTTAAAAAATCTTTATAAGTAAATATTTATGTTAACTCAATTCTAATTTTTCTTCAGGCTTCCTCAAGCAACTTTGATCAGTATACAATCACCTAAACCAACAAATTTTTTCATGCACTGTTTTCATCAGTTACATTTTTTCCTTCTGTATGCTGATGTCTATGTATCTAGGTAGTGGATAAGTTTTGCCTTTGTAAGGATACTACCCAAGGTCTGTAGTTCAAAATTAGAGAATGAATGCAAGGATTTTTTGATATAATTTAAATACGTAGGGTGTAGGTAAATAAGCCCTTGAAATTTAATTCAGAAAATACTTATCAGTTCCTTACTATATATGCTTTGCATACCAACAAATCTAAAGGTAAGAAGAAAAAAATACTCACCGCCAAAGAGGATGACAGTGACATGTAAGCTTTTGTGTTCTTCACCAACTTAGGAAGGGCAAAAGATTACCTACTTCATCTATACCCATATTCCAGTGGCAAGAGAACTCAGGGTTAAAAGTTCCACTGTATATGCAACTTTGAAAAGACTATAATGTATTTTAATAATGATAAAATGTATCCTTCACTTTTTAAACATCTTTATAAAAGTATAATTTAAAACCATAAAATTCACCCATTTTAAGTGTACAATTTAATGATTTTTAGTAAATTTACAGGGTTGTGCAACTATCACAACAACCTCTCCATCAGGATCATTCATTTTTGAACCATAAAGCAATGCAGCATGGTGATTTAGGAGTGCAGATTCTAGAGTCAGAGTCCCTGGCTCCACAATTTACTAGCTGCGTGATCTTGGGCAAGGTGTTAAACTTTTCTCTGCTGTACTTTCATTTTCTTCTCTAAAATATGTGCTTAATGGTAGTATTTAATTCACAGTATTGTTCTAAGGATCAAATGAATTTCTATATATATATATATATAGCACATGGAACAGTCCCTGGAACAAGGTAAGTATCCAATAAACATTACCTACATAGAAGAGAGGAGCTCAAATGTTTTTATCACAAAAAAATGATAAATTTTTACAATGATGAATATGCTAACTACCCTGATTTGACCATCACATACTGTATACATGTATTGAAATATAACTCTGTACACCACAAATATGTACAATCAACACATTTCAATTAAAAAATAAATTCCTTTTAAAAATTACCTATTATTACTACATGCTTTAACATCTAGTTATTGGAAAATAGACTGAGAATACTATTGACACAAATAAGCATCACTACATATTGAAGGCTAAATCAAACAACCTGTTAACAACATACTTATTTAATAATGAAGTTTGAATAACAGTAATTTAAAACTTGAAAACAAGAATAAAGCAATTGAAAACCAGACCAATTTAAGTTAAAACCTATGATGCTCTGATAGCATTCATTCATTCACTCATTCAGCAAATGTTTATTAATGTATTAATAAATGTGTTAAATATTTGTGTTAAAATATTTCATAAAATATTTATGTCATGCTCATCTTAGGCATAGAAAAACAGCAAACAAGACAAAAAGTCCCTAACCATATAAAGCTTAGGGGGGAGACAAAATGAATAAGCACGCAAATGCAATATAAAACAAAACAGTTACACAGTGATAATTGTTACAAAAACAATAAAACAAGGCAATGAGGCAGAGATACAGGGACAGGAAAGCAAGGGCACTACTTTAGAAAGGTAGTTTGGTTCTAGAACCGGCTTTAATGTATACTTTCTATTACATCACTTTGTGGTTCTTTGAGAAGACATTCCACCAGAAGCCAGAATGAGAAGTTAGCAGCCACATCCAGGGCAATAAGTATGGCAAAGGCCCCCAGGCAGCAAGCATAACAGGAGCAAAGGCCCCAAGGTGGGACAATACCTAGAAATACATGAAGGGAAAGATGCCGGCTAGCCAGGAGCTTAGTAAGCATGAAGGAGACTGGCAGAAGAGGTAGACAGACACCAGATTTCACTATTTGAATCACCCCTTCCCTATCCAATAGCTTGAGCCAACATTACATCACTAACTGGACACGTCTGCAGCCTGGGCAAACCCATCATCACCACAGACCAAACTATGGCAAAGCACCCCTCACTTATTAAAAACATGAGATTTTAAAACAGAAGATTAGAGCTGGCCAGTTAGCTCAGTTTGTTAGAGTGTGGTGCTGCTAACACCAAGATCCAGAGTTCAGATCCCCAAACTGTCCAGCTGGCAACAAAACCCACCTTAAATTGGAAGATTATTTTTCAAAAATCATTTGAACTATTTATTTATTTAAATGTTTTCAGGGTTTACACTCCTAGATGCAGGCTGAGCATCCCAAATTTAAAAATCTGAAATCCAAAATGCTCCAAAATCTGAAAGTTTTTGAGTGCCAAAATGACACTGAAAGGAAATGTTCATTGTAGCATTTCAGACTTCAGATTTTCAGATTTGGGATGTTCAACCAGTATAATGCAAATGTTCTAAAATCTGAGAACATCCAAAATCCAAAACACTTCTGGTCCCAAGCATCTTGGATAAGAGACACTCAACCTGTATATAGTCTTCTAGTTGATAACAGAGCACCATGACCGTTCAAAAGCATCACTGAGGAGATGGTATCTGATTTGGCCATCTTTGGTTGATGAGATCTCCACCAGCAGTGTGGGGGCATGCAGGAGGGGCAAACAGGAAAGAGTGGTCAGTACAGGGAAAGGCACCAAGGCAGTCAATTACAGGATAATCATAAGGGAAAAGAGCATAATCCAGCCTGATTTTTTAAAGTTTTTTTTTTTTTTTTAATTTTATGAAGAAAGTTGTGGGAGATACTCAAAAGTTGGAAAAAGGCAAATGAAAGGCTTTTGGTGTCATTCTGAGGAACTGTGAATGTTATTCAGTATGTGCTAAGCATTGAAGCAGTGAGTATTCCATTTAACACGATTCAAACTGGAGCTGGATATATCACGGAGGATGGACAGAGAAGGGTGAGGATATCCAAACACAAATTAGAGATAATGAGGTCTGAAGTACCATGAAAGCAAGAGATTAAATTGAGAGGGCAGATGCGAGGGACACTAAAACTGGTTACAGCAGGCAGAGAATATTCTGAAGTTCTAATGGAAAACTAATTTTAAAAACTGCTTTTATAGCAAAGTCAAAAGGAAGAGTGGGTTCTAAAAGAGATGAGGAGTTGTGTTTTAGGTATACTGGGCTTAAGTTCTGGTATATCATCCCGGTGGGATTGTTCCATGAGTAGCTGAATGTACATCTGAAATGAAGAATGTTTAGAACAGAATTAAGAGAAACAGATTCAGTCAGCAGTCACGAAAAGTAATAATGACTGAACATAAAATAGTTCATCTCCTCAATAAGAGACTGAGAAAGATGACACCCCTTTACACTAATATGGAGACAGTGGGAAACAAAGCCAGTGAGGAAGAGAGTCTGAGAACAGCAAGAACAAGAAGGTAGTGTCACAGAAGACAAGGCTGTGCCTAGTTGCCTTGAGTTTAAAACAAGAGAAAAGTTGGTAGAAGAGGCTGTTTCAATGAATGGTGTTAAAAAGGAGAACAAGAACAGAAAAAAGACAGCTGAATTTAGTGCTTAGAAAGTCTTATTTGGGCCAACCCCGTGGCGCACTCGGGAGAGTGCAGCGCTGGGAGCGCAGCAGCGCTCCCGCCGTGGGTTCGGATCCTATATAGGGATGGCCGGTGCGCTCACCGGCTGAGCGCGGTGCGGCCGGCACCCCCCCCCAAAAAAAGAAAGTCTTATTTTATTCTTAGAGACATTAAAAGAGAATGGACAACGTCTTCTGATAAATCCTCAAAATACTAATTTTCTAGTTTCTTCAGGGCCTTTGAAAGCAAAGTGGATAGGGTCTTTGTTTTGTTCATTGTGGTATCCACAGCACCTAGAACAGTACCTGGACCAAAGAAGGTACTCAATAAGTTCTATGAAATGAATGACGTGATCTCTCTACTCTTCTATCTATCTTCCCCTCCTGGTCTTTGTTTTCCTCCCTATTAAGCTAAGAGTCTTACAATTGAGCAACTTCTTACCAACATTCTAAATTACATGGCTCCATTATTCTTCTGTTACATGTTCCCTACTTTATTCTTTCTCTGTTAGTTTTTAGCATCTTCTCTGTATCCCTGGTGTCCTGAAATTTCATGATGCATGGCTTGGTATGAGTCTTTTTCATTCTTTCCAAATGAATTCTTCCCACCTGAAAAGTCATGCTTTTTCAGTTCGGAGATCTTACTTGGGTAATTATTTCTTCCCTAATTCTACCCTTCCTACCCTACATTTTCTCTTTCTAGAACTTTCTAGTCAAATACTGGATGCTGAATTGACCCTTAAAAATGTAAAAACCATTCTTAGCTTTCAGGCCACACACACAAAAAGGCACTGGGGTAGATTTGGCACATCGGCCATAGTTTTTTAACCCCTGATATAGGTTTTTGAGCCAGACTGCCCACTTACATCCCTTACTAACTGTAATCTTGGGTGAGCAACTCAATCTCTTTGTGTATGGGTTTTCTCTGTAAAATGATAATAACAGTATTTATATCATAAGGTTGCTGTAAGGATTCAATGCAAATTACATGTAAAGTGCTTAAAGCCCACATTAAGTACTCAGTAAATGCAATAATAATAATAATAATAATAATAATAATAATAATAATAATAATAATAATAATAATAATAATAATGGAGGAGGAGGAAAGGAAGAACGGGTCTACATGAAAATTTTCACCTTATCTCAGCTTTGCCTGGAATATAGGGGCTCTCTAACAGACTCCCTCTCAAAGAAATTCTTTAGTCTTCTGTGATGGTGAGGGAAGAGCAGTGAATTGGTTGCATGGGGTAGAGGAGAGAATTGATAAATAAATCATTTAGTCTCTTATAGGCTTCCCCTACCATTGCGAACGTTTCGGCTTTCTCAAAGTGGCTAAGTCAGTTACCATTTCTGCATCTGGCCTCTAGCTTCCAAATGTGTCTTGACTTCTCTCTTCTGCTATCATCTCCGCTCTAACACTCTTTGTCCATGGGGGTTTATGCTTTTAAAGATGCCTTTCCTATAATTTTAGTGGGATTTCAAGAGGGAGCAGTGTTGAACAGACATGTTTAACATACCATGTTTAGCTGGAAGTCTTAAATTCAATTATTACATTATCCCTGCACTCCAAAACAAGGATAATAATCATCTTTTTAAAAAAAATCTTTTAACCTAATTTTTCAAAAGCCAGTATTTTTTAATTTAATTAATGTTGCTTCTAATAGTATATGACACTTTATAAGAGCATTATTATTAAAACTTTATAGCTTTCCTTAAAATAACTGACAAATTAGAACTTAAGTTTAAGGGCTGCAAGTAATTTTATACAGTTTTAATGGTTACTTGTGTTTTGAGTCAATGACATTTTCTCGAAAAGTAATTACTGAAAAATATGGATGTCAAGAATACTACAGGACAGATTCTGTCATATGTTTTCTCTTGAATATTTGTAAAAAAATTATAATTCATATATCTACTCAGGCATAATTAAAACTTAGGCCCAAAACATTTCAATTTATTGATGATGGATGTATTTTCACACAATGAGTGACTGGATAGCAAGGGATCTACATCCTTATTTTCCAAAATCTTACCTTTAGTTATCAAGGTATCTGTCAAACTCAGATTCACAAGACTTAAACAATATGCAGACTCTTCACAAGAGTTAAACAGTATATAGAGATATGGAGAAAACTACATAATGATACATGCCAATTTATGCCTATTTACAAGCATATGGGAGAGAAGTAAAACAATGAGGGTAGAGAGGGGAAGTACAAAATAGAACAATAAACAAAAACAAAAATTATTTTGAAAAGTGCATATTTCATGTATGGTTTCATTTAAATTAAAAATTTTTTGAAAAAAGCAAAGAAATAGAGCTATATCTACACACCAGATTGTCTGTTTTACGCTTCAAGTGAAAAAAGCAAATTTCAAATTCTCTCTGTATATAAAAACAAAACTTTGAATCTATATATGTGTGTATACACATATTAATAAGAGGAAAGGTGCAGAAGGACATAAGTCAACCTTTTAACATGGGTTACCTAACAGCTATTGGAGACATTTAAAGATCTGTGGTACTCTGGATATAAGCTACTATTGGTTGACTATTTCTTATGTTCTCTCTCCTTCATACCTGTTCTTTTATTCACCAGGGGCTTGATTTGCCCAGAAGCTAATCTCCTGATGTGATTACTAGTCCTTGTCTCCCATTTCTTTGATCCACTCTCTGGCAAAGCCAAGAGAGTATGGGCACTGACCAGCCACTAAACTGGAGGAATGTCCCTGTGGTCTCTAGTAAGCTTGAGACTTTCCTGGCAGAGACTGGGTCAAGTTGTCAATGGTGCCTATTGCCAAATCAAACAATCTAAAATATTATTCCCTCCCATCTCCTGTGTCTAGGGAAGGCAAAACTACATGAATATGATGGATCCCCATTTTCCTGACAAAATCACAATCTACAAATAGTAACTGCAATACAAGAAAATACAGTATGTTTTTAGTAGAGTCTAGCATACTGTAGATTCTTGATAGATATTACAGAGCATCAGCACTGTTTTGAGCAAAATAAATCCAAAGAATGAACTTGATAGGTGCTTTTATATAAGCAGAAGAAGTCACTAGGTATTCATAAGACTACACATGCTAAATTACTTGAAAAGTGAGAAATTATACTTGAGACACAAATATTATTTTTAAAAATCCACCTGTTACTAACTAATCCAAAATCAGTCATATATGCAGATTGTGTATTTATATATCATTAAGGACATACCCAAAATTACTTCAATATCTCTCTCCTCTTCCCCTCAACTAAGATTCACACACACGCACATCTCTATCTCACTGTGTTTTCACATAGCTAGGAAAGTTTTTTTATGCTACTGTTTTTTAATGTGTTCTCAGAGATAAACTGACCATCTCACTTTATGTCACCTTTTTAGAATACATGCATTTTTAGAATACTCATTCATTCAACAAATGGATATTGAAGGTCTGCTATATACTAGGCACTGTTCTTTGCTCTGGGAATACAGCAGAGAGCAAAACAGACAGCAATCCTTTCCTTCATTAAGCCCATATCCTACTGGAAGGAAACAGCCAATAAAGAAGTAAGTGAAACATATGGTATAAAATGTCAGACGTTGCTCAGCACTACAGAAGAAAGTAAGAGGAATCGAGTACCACTGCTAGGGAGAAGGTTGTAATTTTAAATAGGGTGTGGTCAGGGAAGGTCTAGTTGAGTAGAGGAAATTTAAGGAAAGAAATGAAAGAGGTGAGGGAAAAAGCCATAAGAATATCTGGGAGAAGAGTGTTGCAGTTTGAGGGGTTCAACACGCACAAAGGTACAAAGACCCTGAGTCAGGGTGCACGCTGTCACCTCTCCAATGTATTCTCCCAATATTCTGCTTCTCCCTCACTTTACTCCAGCCAGGCACTGGCCTCCTTGCTGTTGCTCACATGTGTGCTGGTGAATTGGAATGGGAACTATAGAAGCCGTGCGGACCCACAGAAGCTCCTCTGATGTGGCTGCCTTCTCAAACTGACAGGCATGCCATCATCACATGAATGAAAGGGACCTTGGGCAAATGACCACTCCTTTTGAGCAGCAATGTCCAATAGAACTTTTTGCAACTTTCTGGAAATGTTCTGTATCTTGTCTACTACATAGCCACTAGTCACATGGGGCTATTGGGCACTTATGTGGCTACTGCAACTACTGTGACTAAGAAACTAAAAATTTAACTGTATTTTATTTTAATTAATTGAAGTTGAAATAGTTAAATGTGGCTAATAGCTAGTAAAGACAGGTCTTGATAACACTGGATCTTATCATTAATAGAGATACCTTACCTCTAAAAAAAATACGTTTTGTTTAATTTGCGAAATCTCTAGTTGTTCTAATGAGAATTTTATGCTTAAATGTGGCAATTATGATTAAATGTGACTTAATTGTCACAAAACACGTATTAACCATTATCCACCATGTAATTCTTTGGCTGCTACATGGAAAAACTATTGCTATTAGACTTTCTTACTTCAGCTTTAGTGTTTCCCTGTACATGATTTTTTTTTTTTTTTTTTTTTATGTAACAAAAGAGAATATTTTTTTTTCCTTTTTTTTTTTTTTTTAATTTTTATTTTGTCGATATACATTGTGGCTGATTATTGCTCCCCATCACCAAAACCTCCCTCCCTTCTCCCTCCCCCCCTCCCCCCCAACAATGTCCTTCCTGTTTGCTTGTCGTATCAACTTCAAATAATTGTGGTTGTTATATCTTCTTCCCCCCCCCCCCGGTTTTGTGTGTGTGTGTGTGTGAATTTATATATTAATTTTTAGCTCCCACCAATAAGTGAGAACATGTGGTATTTCTCTTTCTGTGCCTGACTTGTTTCACTTAATATAATTCTCTCAAGGTCCATCCATGTTGTTGCAAATGGCAGTATTTCATTCGTTTTTATAGCTGAGTAGTATTCCATTGTGTAGATGTACCACATTTTCCGTATCCACTCATCTGATGATGGGCATTTGGGCTGGTTCCAACTCTTGGCTATTGTAAAGAGTGCTGCGATAAACATTGGGGAACAGGTATACCTTCGACTTGATGATTTCCATTCCTCTGGGTATATTCCCAACAGTGGGATGGCTGGGTCGTATGGTAGATCTATCTGCAATTGTTTGAGGAACCTCCATACCATTTTCCATAGAGGCTGCACCATTTTGCAGTCCCACCAACAATGTATGAGAGTTCCTTTTTCTCCGCAGCCTCGCCAGCATTTATCATTCATAGTCTTTTGGATTTTAGCCATCCTAACTGGGGTTAGATGGTATCTCAATGTGGTTTTGATTTGCATTTCCCAGATGCTGAGTGATGCTGAGCATTTTTTCATATGTCTGTTGGCCATTTGTATATCTTCCTTAGAGAAATGCCTACTTAGCTCCTTTGCCCATTTTTTAATTGGGTTGCTTGTTTTCTTCTTGTAAAGTTGTTTGAGTTCCTTGTATATTCTGGATATTAATCCTTTGTCAGATGTATATTTTGCAAATATTTTCTCCCACTCTGTTGCTTGTCTTTTAACTCTTTTAATTGTTTCTTTTGCTGTGCAGAAGCTTTTTAGTTTGATATAATCCCATTTGTTTATTTTTCCTTTGGTAGCCCGTGCTTTTGGGGTCGTATTCATGAAGTCTGTGCCCAGTCCTATTTCCTGAAGTGTTTCTCCTATGTTTTCTTTAAGAAGTTTTATTGTTTCAGGGTGTATATTTAAATCCTTCATCCATTTTGAGTTGATTTTAGTATATGGTGAGAGGTATGGATCTAGTTTTATTCTCCTGCATATGGATATCCAGTTATCCCAGCACCATTTGCTGAAGAGGCAGTCCCTTCCCCAGTGAATAGGCTTGGTGCCTTTGTCAAAGATCAGCTGGCAGTAAGTGTGTGGGTTGATTTCTGGATTCTCTATTCTATTCCATTGGTCAGTGTGTCTGTTTTTATGCCAGTACCATACTGTTTTGGTTATTATAGCTTTGTAGTATAGCTTAAAGTCAGGTAGTGTTATGCCTCCAGCTTTATTTTTTTTGCTGAGCATTGCTTTGGCTATGCGTGGTCTTTTATTGTTCCATATAAATGTCTGAATAGTTTTTTCCATTTCTGAGAAAAATGTCTTTGGAATTTTGATGGGCATTGCATTGAATTTGTATATCACTTTGGGTAGTATGGACATTTTCACTATGTTGATTCTTCCAATCCAAGAGCATGGGATATCTTTCCATCTTCTTGTATCCTCTCTAATTTCTCTCAGCAGTGGTTTGTAGTTCTTGTTATAGAGATTTTTCACCTCCTTGGTTAACTCAATTCCTAAGTATTTTAATTTTTTGGTGGCTATTGTAAATGGGCAGGCTTTCTTGATTTCTCCTTCTGCATGTTCACTATTGGAGAAAAGAAATGCTACTGATTTTTGCGTGTTGATTTTGTATCCTGCTACTGTGCTGAAATCATTTATCAATTCCAACAGTTTTTTTGTAGAGGTTTTAGGCTGTTCGATATATAGGATCATGTCATCTGCAAACAGGGACAGTTTGACTTCATCTTTTCCAATCTGGATGCCCTTTATTTCCTTCTCTTCTCTGATTGCTCTGGCTAGTACTTCCAACACTATGTGGAATAGGAGTGGTGAGAGTGGGCATCCTTGTCTAGTTCCTGTTCTTAAAGGAAAAGCTTTCAGCTTTTCCCCATTCAGGATGATATTGGCAGTGGGCTTGGCATATATGGCTTTAATTATATTGAGATACTTTCCCTCTATACCTAACTTATAGAGGGTCTTTGTCATGAATGAGTGCTGAACTTTATCAAATGCTTTTTCAGCATCTATAGAGATGATCATATGGTCCTTGTGTTTGAGTTTATTAATATGGTGTATCACATTTATTGATTTGCGTATGTTGAACCAACCTTGCATCCCTGGGATGAATCCCACTTGATCGTGATGAATAATTTTTCGTATGTGTTGCTGTAATCTGTTTGCTAGTATTTTAGTGAGGATTTTTGCATCTATATTCATCAAGGATATTGGCCTGTAGTTTTCTTTTTTGGTTATATCTTTACCTGGTTTTGGTATCAGGATAATGTTTGCTTCATAAAATGAGTTTGGGAGATTTGTGTCCATTTCAATCTTTTGGAATAGTTTGTAAAGAATCGGTGTCAATTCCTCTTTGAATGTTTGGTAAAATTCTGCTGTGAATCCATCTGGTCCTGGGCTTTTCTTTGTTGGGAGCCTTCTGATAACAGCGTCAATCTCCTTTATTGTTATTGGTCTGTTCAAATTTTGTACGTCTTCATGGTTCAGTTTTGGGAGCTTGTGTGTGTGCAGAAATTTATCCATTTCCTCCAGATTTTCAAATTTGTTGGCGTATAGTTGTTTATAGTAGTCTCGAATGATTCCTTGTATTTCAGATGAATCAGTTGTAATATCGCCTTTTTCATTTCTAATTTTGGTTATTTGAGTCTTCTCTCTTCTTTTTTTTGTTAGCCATGCTAATGGTTTGTCAATTTTATTTATCTTTTCAAAAAACCAACTTTTTGATTCGTTGATCTTTTGAATTGTTTTTTGGTTTTCAATTTCATTCAGTTCTGCTCTGATCTTAATGATTTCTTTCCATCTGCTAATTTTAGGTTTGGATTGTTCTTGTTTTTCTAGTTCTTTAAGGTGAAGTGTTAGGTTGTTCATTTGCCATCTTTCCAGTCTTCTGAAGTGAGCGTTTAATGCAATAAATTTCCCCCTCAATACTGCTTTTGCAGTATCCCACAGGTTTTGGTATGATGTATCATTGTTTTCATTAGTTTCAATAAATTTTTTGATTTCCTGCTTGATTTCTTCTTGGACCCATATGTCATTAAGTAGAATGCTGTTTAATTTCCATGTGTTTGTATAGTTTCCTGTACATGATTTTTTATTGCTGAAATAACAGTTTAAAAAATTTTTTTAATCTGTTTTTAAATCAAGCTGAGTTTCCTGCTGGCAAGTTTTTATCTTTGATTTGTTTTCAGTTAACACATACTTACATGCAAATGTAAAAATATGAATAAAATATAACAAATGGATTGTGGTATAATAAAGTCTACATTCATGTGTTAAATTCTAACAAAATAAAATCAAAGACAGTGATTGGTAGAATAGCTTAGCAGATATTTTTTGGAAACTGGCATTCAAATGGCTTTGTTTTCTACAAAACCGGGAATAAGAGATCCTGATTCTTTCATGACATGCAAGGCCAATCTTCTAAAACTATATTTAACTTTGTAAAAATACATGGGTTCTAAGAAAAAGGAATATACATATACCAAAAACACTACTATTAAAGCTACACAAGAAAACTACATGTTTTAGAATTTCTATGTTTAAATCAACAGCACCCAGAGACGATAAAAGCCAGTTACTAAAAAATTTATTGCTTGGTTAAAACTCAGTTTACAATTCAAAGGAGATTTAAAATCTCTGTGCTGTTATGAAGCTTTATGGGGTTTACAGTGGAGATGAAAACAGAAATAAAAAGACCTGACAAACATAAAATGCCAAAGATACTTCCAGCATCATCGGCATGGATTTTCTACCCCCCCTACCCCCACCCCATCATTACCTTTTACCTTATTCCAACACAACTGACTTTAACTCATCTGCCTGAAAACACAACTATGTTTCCTGGGGTCCCTTTCAAATTGTAAATGTTTGATGGATAAAGCTGAACAGAATATTATTTTTATAATTTTTTTTAAAAACTAGATTGTAAACTCCATGAGGGCAGAAATTTCTGATAAGGATTCTCAGCCTAGAATAGTGCCTAGCATATATGAGTATTACATACTCAATAAATATTTACTGAATTAATAATTTGACCAAAATCTTTCATTAAAATAAAGATACCCAAATAGTATTATGACATTTGCATAGAATTTTATTTTAAACTGGTAATCTAGGCACATTCCACTTCTCAAACATTTTTGCTTTACCATCTATACAAACAACAAAGTCCTTTTTAAAGCTTATTGGTAATTCACAGAATTAGCCAAGGGCTTTCATATTCTTTTTTTTTAATGATTCCATGACAAAACTTATTTTATTTATTAATAAATAAAAAGTAATTTATTCTAATAATTACCTAAAATTGTAAAGGGAAAACCTGAAACCTACTCAAATGAAATGTTATAAAATATTAAAACAAAATATTATTTAAATTACTACAGAAATAATATAAAACAAGTGATGGATCATTCTGGACTTTTCACGTTTTTCTTAAATCTTTAAAGGATATTTTCTAGTTCTCTGCTTAGTCTTGTTTTATATTACTGTCAAACCCCTCACTTTCAAAATCAAATAAATTGAGATGCCATATAATAAACTTCACTGTGCTTTTTACATTTTATACCAAAAGAGCAAATTTATTTTAAAAACAAATTCTAATGCATGCTGGAAAATACTGAGTTGGAATGTTTTCTGAAATGCTGTTTACTGCAAAAGTCCCAATGTTTGATCAACTAACACTGAAGTTTAAATTAGGTCTAAACTCAGGAAATTGACCTTCATAATATTTTAACATGATGTTTTTCTTTAAAGGTGGTTGTCTTCTAAAGAAAAAAGATTTAAATGTCCTTGACTTACGGTCAATTTTCGGTCCCAGATCTGTATGCTTCCATTCTGGCAAGCAGCTGCTATGAGGTTTCCATCTCTACTATATGTACACGTAGTAGGAATGACTTTTTTACCCTGTATTGTCCGTGGTTTAAACACACTTTTTTGCTTCTTTGGATTTTCAACTTCCCATGTCCTCACAGTCCTAAAATGAATCAGAAGATTATCATTTATAAAAAAGAAAGGAGTTTAAAATAGGGAAAAGTCCATTAAAGACAAGCCTATCTTTTAAGAATATATGTCACATTATTTTTAAATAAAACAAAACATGCACTGTAAAATATTCTCCATTCACAAATGAGGTTACTCATGAAAATAAATAAATTGAACCATCTGAATCGTGTTGTCAACAAATCAAAAAGCAAGTGGCAAATTTTACTTCAAATCTATCAGAGTTATCAGTTCTGACATTCTAAAGCAGTGACCTCCAAACTCTTATGATTATACATCCTGGTCAGTAAAACTGTTGAATGTATGCCCCCTATATAGGCACATTAATTTTTAAATTACTTACATGTGTTAATAGTGCACTGTTCTATAACATACACTAGAACACACACTGAAAAATAAATCACTAAAAAAAGAATGATGTTCCTCTATAGCGCCAAGCAAAGATCACATGCCCCTGGGGGAGGAGTAGAAACACAGCTGTCTGCCTCTGAGCTTTCACCAAGTAACAAGGAACAGCAGTCTAGGCCTGGGGCAGGAGCAGAACATCCTCCTACTCAAGGTCCCAGGGAAAGAAACACTGCCACTGAGGGTGGGCAGAACAAAAGCCATATGACCCAGAGGGAGAAGGAAAAAAAAAAAAAGTATAAAATACAGAAAAACAAAGATAGACCAGCAACCTCTTGGCAAAAACTACACAAGCCAAACCACTATGTTATTCCACTATGGAATAACATCTCTAAAGTCCTGAAAGAAAAAACAAATTGTCAATCCAATATTCTATAGCCAGTGAAAGTATATTTCAAAAAGAAGGTGAAATCAAGACTTTTCTCAGATGGAAAAGGCTGAGGCAATTCACTGCTATAAGACATATACTACAAAAAATGTTAAAGGTCTTAACATAGAACAAACGTTACACAAATGGAAATCTGAATCTACAAAAAGAAATGAAGAGTGTTGCAAACAGTACAAATGAGGGTAACTATAAAAGACATTTTTTAAAAAAAATATTTAAATCACTTTTAAAAGTGATTATAAAGCAAAAGTAGTAACAATGTATTACGAGGTTTATAGTATATGTACAAATAACATGTATGACACAAAGAATGGGAGAGAGGAATGGAAGCATACAGTTTTATACTATATTTGAAATAGCATAATATTATTTGAAGAGAGAATATGATATATTAAAGATGTACATGACAAACCCTAGAGCAATTGTTAACACATTTTTAACAATGAGTACATAATAATGGAGATAAAATGGAAACAAAAAATTCATTTTAACAAAAAAAAAGCTAAGAAATAAAAACAATGTGATTAATAGAAAACAAATAGCAACATGGTAGATGTAAATCCTCGTCAATAATTACATTAATTGGAAATGGCCTAAAAACTCTAATTAAAAGACAAAGATTGTTAGATTGGATTAAATGAAAGTAAGACCCAGACAGAATCTGTTTTTAATTATTTATATAAATATTATTATACATAATATATAATATATATTTACTTATATATTATATATTTATATGTAACCTCAAAATTATTTATATGAATTTAAATAAATTTATATTTATTGTATATAAATACATTATATGTTACATATTACATTTTGTATTTATATACAATAAATAATCATATACTATATACTATATTATATATCAAGATTTATGTACGTTAATACTAAAAGGATGGAAAGAGAGTATCATGCAAACAAACAAACAAAAAAAAACCCTGGAGTGACCATATTAATGTCAGACAAAGTAGCCTTCAGAACAAGGAATATAACCAGAGGCAAAACAGAAAATTTCATAATGGTAGTCAATTGATCAACAAACATAACAAATCTAAATGCATATTCCCCTAATAACAGAGCTTCAAAATATAAAAACAAACTTAATAGAAAAGAAAGGTAAAGTAGCAAATCCATACTTGTACACTTCAAGATTCCTCTCTTAGCAACTGATGAAAAAGTAGACTCCCCAGCCCCCAAAAAATCAATAAGTAGAAAGAAGACCTAAAAACACTACCAACCAATTTGAGCTAATTAACACTTATAAAACACTTCACTCAACAATAACTGGATGTACATTCTTTACAGGTGCACACTGAAATATATTCATCAAGATAGACCATAGTTTGGGCCATAAAACACATCTAAACAAAAAAATGGCTAAAATTATACAAAGTATGCTAAATAAAATTAAATAAGCAATCAATAACAGAAACATATCTAGAAATATATCTTTTCCCAAATATTTAGAAATAAAGAAATACACTTCTAATCAATCCATCAGTCAAAGCAAAAAAATTAATATATTAGAAAATACTTTGAATCCAACCAATTATGAAAATATACAACATATCAAAATTCATGGTATTCAACTAAAGCAGAACATAGAAGGAAAGTACAGCACTAACTGCATATATGAGGGTACTTCAAAAAGTTTATGGAGAAATAGAATTAAAAGATAATAGCAATCTTCTAATGAACTTTTTGAAGTACCCTCATGTTAGAAAAATATAAAGGCCTCAAACCAATTATCCAAGAGACAATCTTAAGAAAGTAAGGACCAAAAAAAAAAAAAGAAAAAGAAAAGAAAAAAGAGAGAGAGAGAGAGAGTGTGTGAGAAAGAAAATAATTAAAATGAGAGTACAAATGAATAAAATAGAAAACAGGACCGGCCCTGTGGCTCACTCGGGAGAGTGCGGCACTGGTAGTGCCAAGGCCGCGGGTTCGGATCCTATATAGGGATGGCCGGTGCGCTCACTGGCTGAGCGTGGTGAGGACCACACCATGCCAAGGGTTGCAGTCCCCTTCCTGGTCAGGAAAAAAAAAAAATAGAAAACAAAAACAGCAGAGGAACCAAAATCTGGATCTTTGAGAAGGTCAATAAAATTAATAAGCTTCTAGCTGGACTGGTGATAAAAATGGAAACTGGAGCCAATATCAAACACCAATATCTTTAAAGAAGGAAGGGACACATCACTAGAGCTTAATAACATTAAAAGGATACTAGGGAATTTTATGAACAACTTTATACAAATAAATTTGATAATTTAGATGAAGTGGACAAATTTCCTTGAAAGACACAAACTACCAAAGCTCACTCAATAAGAAACAAATAACTGAAAATATTCCTACAGCTGTGTAAAAATGTGAATACATAATTAAAATCCTTCCCACTAAGAAAACTCAAGATGGCTTCACTGTTGAATTTTACCAAACATAAGAAAGAATATCAATTTTATACAAACTCTTCCAGAAAACAGAGGGAACACTTCCCAATTCATTCTATAAGGTCAGCATTACCCTTATGCCAAGAACAAAGTTGCTACAAAAAAAGAAAACCATAGACCAACATCCCCAGTGAACAGAGACACACAAATTCCTAGCAAAACATCAGCGAATTCAAGCTAGCAGTATATAAAAAGGATAATACATCATGGCTAAGTGGTGTTTAAACAGGGAGCGTAAAGGAGGATTGGAAGGACTGAAAATCAAACAATATTATGCACCATATCAACAGACTAAAAATGAAAAAAGATATATGATGGACAAAATTGATGCAAAATAAGCATTTGGGGGGTAAAAAAAAATCCAACATCCATTCATTATAAAAATTGTCAGTAATCTAGGAATAGAAAGGAACTCCCCGACCTGACAGAGGACATTTATGAAAAACCTACAATGCACTTAATGGAGAAAGGCTGAATGCTTCCCCTCTATGTTTGAGAACAAAGCAATGATGTCAACTCTCACCATTTCTATAAACTGGAATTGCCAGCCAGCGAAGTAAGGCAAATAAAAGAAATGAAAGACTTACAGATGGGAAAGAAGAAATAAAACTGCCTTTATTAAGAGACCACAAAATCATCTATACAGAAAATTACAAGAGTCTACAAAAATGCTACTAGAACTAATAAGTGAGTTTTTAGCAAGGTCACAGGATACAAGGTCAATAATCATAAACCAATTTTATTTCTATTGACTAGCAACAGAAAATCAGATATTGAAATCATGAAAATAATACCAGTCATAACAGTATGAATAAATATGAAATATGACAAAACATAGTCATGTACCACATAACACGTTTTGGTCAACTACAGAGACCACATATACGATTATGGTCATAGCCATCGTAAGGTCATAATGCAACGCATTACTCATGTAGAAGCAATAGGCTATACCACGTAGCCTAGGTGTGCAGTAAGCTATACCATCTAGGTTTGTGTAAGTACACCCTATTATGTTCTCATAACAAAATTGCCTAATTACCTTTCTCAGAACATATCTCTGTCATTAAGCAACAAATGGCTGTACATGTATATCTGTACACTGAAAACCACAAAATATGTCTGAGAAAAAAGGAAAGAATCTCTATGTAAATGAGAAGAAATACTGTATTCATGGTTCAGAAGAGTCATTATTATGAAGATTTCAATTCTTCTCAAATTGATCTTAAGATTCAATACAATCACAATCAAATTCCAGTAGGGTTTTTCAGGAGTAGAAATTGGATAAGCTGATTCTAAAACATATGGAAATGCAAACAACTTGGAACAGCCTAAACAAGAACAAAAGTACAAAACTAGAGAACTCTCTTTACCCAGGTCACATAAGTTATAATTACACTTATCAGTATTAACATTTATTCCTTTTACAAGAAGAGTTCCTTAAGAGCAAGGATTCTTTAATTTTTTTTTAATCTTTGTATGCATACAGCCTGTACCATCTCTCAAACATAATAGAGACATAAATACTAGGTCCTCAATAAGTGGTTTTTTTTCCTGAAAAAATGCTCAACATCACTAATCATCATGGAAATGCAAATTAAAACCACACTGAAACATTATCTTACCCCAGTTAGACTGGCTATAATCAAAAAGACTGAGAATAACAAATGCTGACAAGGTTGTGGAGAGAGGGAACTCTCTTCACTGTTGGTGGGACTGCAAATTCGTATAACCACTATAGAAAACAGAATGGAGGTTTCTCAAACTACAGATAGAACCGCCAAATGATCCAGCAATCCCACTGCAACCCAAAGAAGGGATACATGCAGTCCCATGTTTATTGCAGCTCTATTTACAATAGCCAAGATATGGAACCAACCTACATGTCCATTGACGGATGACTGGATAAGGAAAATGTGGTATACATACACTATGGAATACTACTCGAGCCATAAAAAAAGAAGGAAATTCTGCCATTTGCAACAACATGGATAAGTGTGGAGAAAATTATGCTATGTGAAATAAGCCAGGCACAGAAGGACAAATACCGCATGTCCTCACTCATAACTGGAAGCTAAGAGAGAAAGGAGGAAGGAAAGAAAGACCACAGTGGTGCACTGGACTTGCAAAGGGAAGAACACACCTAGGGTTGCCAGGGGTGGGGAGAGGAGGTCAGGTAGAGGATGGGAGAACACGGAGAGTAACTGCAATTTGTTGTAATTGGTATGCTGATAGTATTGATCTGACTACCACATCTTGCCACAGGTGGTGACAGTCAGCTTTGTGTCCCATGAGTATGCATAATCAATAAGAAAATAAGTAAATAAATAAATATATAAATAAATAAATGGCTTGTTGCTTGAATGAAATACTTTTGCTACCTGATTTCAAAGCCTTCAATGCTTTCTGAGCATTTTACAAATCAACTTTATTGAGATGTAATCTATATACAATGAAATGCAATTTATTTTTAAATGTATAGATTTCGAACAGCCAGCATTTTCTGTAAGGCTGTCAAATATTTATGATTTATTCTAAATGAAGCTTTTTCCGTTTTGTTTTTAAATAACTTTTGCATGTCTTCCCCTAAGCTTTACTTGGGAAATGAATTGCTTAACATTACCAAAACTCAGTTTTCAAAGCTATCAAACCCACTGCTCAACGTAATCTCAAGACTACACAGACTAAATTTTAGGAACCAGTGACTAGCAAAATGTAAGGTCAAATAAGCATTTGGGAAAAGTACACAGGAATAACAGAAAGGCACTCTGAATTTCCAGGATTTAAAGCAACCTAGTGAACAGCATGAGACATAACTTCAGTGTTACAAGACACCTTCACAGCTAGAAGCCCTCAGGAGTGACAGATACTGCTAGCTGCACACTCCAACATCCATTCTCCTCTCTCCTCAAGCACTTCTCAGCCTCTCTTGCAGCTAGATGTGATGAAAGGTGGCCAATGTTTTGACCAATGAGGAATAAATAAAAGGGTAGTGTAGTACTTTGAGGAAGTCTCTAAAAGAACATTACAGACTCTTCCTCACCTCTTCTTATTTACTCCTTCCTTGGGCAGTAATCTGTATATGATGGCTGGGCACAAGCAGCATCTTGTCACAGGAACAAAATAGAAGGTGCCCTGGCCCTTGATGACCTTGGAACCATCAAACCAGCTCTGCAATGGCTAAGTCTAGACTTTTAATGAGAGAGGAATGCACTTATTTTTATATGCACATACACAAACTCTCTCTCTCAAGTCAGGTTTATTGGGTTATAACATACAATAAAATTCACCTTTTTAAATGCACAGTTCTACGTATTTTGACAAACACATGGTTCTATCACTCCAGAAAATTCCCTTGTGATGCTCCTTTATAAAAACCTCTTCCCTCCCCACCTTTAACACTTGGCAACTACTGACCTATTTTGTATCCTTATAGTTATAACTTTTCCAGAATATACACAAAGGGAATTATATAATATGTAGCCTTTTGAGTCTGGCTTCTTTACCTTAGCATAACGCATTTGAGTTGTTGTTATATGTATCAGTACTTCATTCCTTTCTGTTGTTGAATAAAATTCCACTGTATGGATGTATCACATTTTGTTTATCCACTTACCAAATAAAGGATTTTATTTGGTTGATTATGAAGAAAGCTGCTATAATTATTCATGTATAGTTTTGTTAGTTTTTTTTTTTTTGGTACAAATAAATTTTCATTTCTCTAGGTAAACATCTAGAAATGAGATTGCTTGTCATATGGAACATATATGTTTAACTTTATAAGGAACTGTTTTCCAAAGTGGGTATTCCATTTTGCATTTCCACCAGCAATGTATGAGCATTCCAATTGCTCCATATCTTCACCAGCATTTGGTATCATCAGATGATGGGTTTTTTTAAGCAATTCTAATAGATGTGTAGTGGTAGTGTATTGCGATTTTAATTTACATTTAAAAAAAAACTAGAGATGTTGAGGATCTTTCCATATGTTATTTGTCATGTATTTCTCTTTTGGTGAAGCGTCTGTTCAAATATTTTGCCCATTTACAATACTGAGTCGTTTATTTTCTATTAATGAATTTTGAGAGCTTTTTAGATATTCTGGATACAAGTTCTTGATCAGATATGTGTTTGGCAAATATTTTCCAAGTCTGTAACTTGTCTTTTCATTTTTTAAAAAAGTGTTTCAAATAGCACATATTTTACATTTTTATAAAGTCCAATTTACAATATTTCTGGGTATTGTATCTAAGAATTCTTTGCCTAACCAAGCTCATAGAAATTCTCCTTTCTTCTTCAAGTTTTATAGTTTTAAGTTGTACAACCAGGTGTATGATCTATTTGAATTAGTTTATATATGTAGTACGAGGTACAGGTCAAGATTGATTTTTTTGCACTTACATCTAGCATTATAAAGCCATCCCCCTATTGAATACATTCTGTATTGCTTACTTGTCTCTTATCTCTGTTCACTGATTCCCATAGTTACTAAGTACAAAAAGCTGAGGAATAATGCATGTGTCTCTTCTCTCTACCCTAAACTCTGCAACAGAAGGATAAATTATGATAGTCAGTTTTTCTTTTTTATAACTGAACATCCCCAAATGTCAGATAATACTTTAGAGTTACAATATGAAAGGCCCCCTACAAGCATAAAGTATCATTATCTGGCTTGTTTAAAGTTCTTCATCTCTAAAACTGGGATAATAATACCAACAATGAGGGGCCAGGAGATTTAAATGAGATTAGGGATGTAAACATATCTAGGACAATACTTGGAACACAGTAGGCACTCAATAAATACTAGTTCCTTTCTACTCTTCCTCTCAGACCATAAATAAAATATCAAAGCTAATAAATCCAACTAATTTATTTCAGTGGTATATTAACAGGTTGAGCTAGTTATCAAAATATGGAAAGGAAAAAAAAGCAGTTTACCTAGCATATGGACGTATGAAATACAAATTAATGCAGCATCTAATAGTGACTAATTACACTATGGTTTTATGGCTCTGACTCTCTGAATCCATGCCTGAAAAAATGAATGTTAAAGTGCTAGGCCATTAGGTATCTGTCAAAACATTTTATGCTGAAGAACACATATTTTGAAACTTGGAATAAGATCTGGTCTTGTAAAATTAAAACTGCATTTCATAAAAAAGATTTAAAAATAGAAGAAGGATGTGCCTGGGCCTTTCCGGACACACAATGAAAACATCCAGAAGACAAGAAAAAGACACAGGTGGGGTCGTTACATTGCCCCAGGCACAAATGCTTTCTGTCTTAAAATTTTGAATTCTTTCCAGTTACGAGTTCTAAACTTTCTGGCATCTGCTGCATAAATGCATCACCGCATTTGGCAGAAGTCAAGGGAAGCATTAATTCTGCATGGAAATCACTTAAGAGATCCTGGTTTAATTTTTCTCAAAAGACTACACAAGCAACTTGAATGATGTAAAAGACTGAAACTTGCTGGCTCTCTTGGCAGAACAAATACAAGAAGAAAGACTTTCTTTTCAAAAGTGCCTAAATATTAAGGTATTAAAGTTCCACAGAAATGGGGAAAATGTTCTATCTTCTATGTAAACCCACAATAATCTTTATAAACACACACTTGACACACAGTTCATATACCTGCAACAAAGTAATCGCAGTAAGAATATAATTGTATTCAGAATTTATCTGGTGCTAATATTTACTGAAGTTGTATGATTTGGGAACAAACTCTCTGAATGTTCATCCAATCAAAGGGTTTGAAAAGTAAAATGCCTTATGAAACCTACAGTTACAATTATTAATTAGAAGTAAATGTTACAATAAAAAACTACTTCTGCCCTTACATTTATAGCCAACTGATTTTCAACAAAGATGCCAAAACAATTCAATGGAAAAGAAATAGTCTTTTCAACAAATAATGGTAAGACAACTAGCTATCCATATGTAAAAAAGTGAATTTGGAACCTTACTTCACACCATACAAAAATTAACTCAAAATGAATCATAGACTTAAATGTAAAAGTTTTAAATGAAAACATAGGAGTAAATCTTCATGATCTTGAATTAGGAAATGAGTTCTTAAATATAACACCAAAAGACAAATGATGAAATAGGGGGAAAAAAGATAAGATGGGCATTATCAGAATTAAAAACTTATGTGCTTCAAAAGATACCATCAAGATAAGTGAAAAGACAAGCCACAGACTTAGGGAAAATATTTTCAAATCACATATCTGATAAGGTACTAGTGTCCAGAATATATAAAGAACATGTAAAATGATGCAGCCACTTTGGAAAAGTTTGGCAGTTCCATAAAATATTAAACATAGATTTTTTAAACCTTCAACTTTACTGAATTTGTTTACCAGTTCTAACAGTTTTTTTGTAGAGTATTTAGGGTTTCCAAAATATAAGATCATGTCATCAGCAAACAGAGATAACTTCATTCTTCCTTTCCTATTTGGACGCCTTTTATTTCTTTTTCTTGCCTAATTGTCTGGCTAGAACTTCCAATACTATGTTGAGTAGAAATGGTGAAGAGCAGACATCTTTGTCTTGTTCATAATCTTAGAGGAAAAGTTTTCAACTTTTCCCCATTGAGTATGATGTTAGCTTGGACCTGTCATATATGACCTTTATTGCGTCAAGGTACATTCCCTCGATATCTATTCTGTTGAGATTTTTTATCATGAACGAATGTTAAATTTTATCAAATGCTTTTTCTGCATCTACTGAGATGATCATGTGGTTTCTGTCCTTCATCTTGTTAATTCAGGGTATCACATTTATTGATTTACATATGTTGAACCATCTGTGCATCTCTGGGATAAATCCCAATTGATCATTGTGAATGATCCTTTTAATATGCTGTTGAATTTGGTTTGCAAGTATTTTGTTGAGATACTTATGTTCATCAGGGATATAGCCATTATTCCTATAATAGGATATAGACATTATTCCTATAATGTCTTTGTCTGGCTTTGGTATCGGGGTAATGCTGGCCTCATAAAATGAATTTGAAAGTATTCCTACTCCTTCAATTTTTGGAACAGTTTGAGAAGGACTGGTATCAGTTCTTCTTGAAATTTTTGGTAGAATTCAGCAGTAAAGCCATCAGGTCCTAGGCTTGTCTTTGATAGGAGATTTTTTATTGCTGATTCAATCTCCTTACTCATTATTGGCCTATTCATATTTTCTACTTCTAGACTAACAACAATCTCTCTGAAAAAGAAATTAAGAAAATAATCCCATTTACAATACCATGGAAAAAATAAAATAAAATACTTTGGAGTAAATTTAACTACAGATGTGAAAGATCTGTACACTGAAAACTATAAAACATTGATTTAAAAAACTGAAGATGCAAATAAATGGAAAGATATCCCATGTTCACGGACTGGAAGAATTAATATTGTTAAAATGTCCTACTTTGCCAAGTGACCTACAGATTCCGTGCAATCCCTACCAAAATTCCAATGTCATTTTTCACAGAAATAGAAAAAACAATCCTAAAATTTAGATGGAACCACAAAAGACCCTAAATAGCCAAAGCAATCTTGAGCAAAAAGAACAAAGCTAGAGACATCACACTCCTGATTTTAAAATATTTTAAAGCCATTATAATCAAAATAGCATGGTATTGCATTAAAACAGACACAGCAAACAATGGAACAGGATAGAAAGTCCAGAAATAAACCCAAGTATTTACAGTCTACTGATTTTCAACAAAGATGCCAAAAATACAATGGGAAATGGACAGTTTCTTCAATAAATGGTGTTGGAGAAACTGCATTTCCACCTATCCACATGTAAAAGAATAAAATTGGATCCTTATCTCACATCACATACAAAAATCAACTCAAAATGGATTAAAGACTTAAAGGTATGACCAGAAACTATAAAACTACTAGAAGAAAATATAAGATAAAAACTGCTGCTGCTTCTTTTCTGTTTTGGTGGGAGGGGGTCAGCTGGCTGGTACTGGGATCCAAGCCCTTGACTTTGGTGTTATCAGCACCATGCACTATGGAGTGAGCTAACCGGCCAGCCCCCCAAAAAACATTGGTCTGGGCAAAGATTTTTTTGTATATGACCAAAAAGCACAGGCAACAAAAGCAAAAATAAACAAATGGGATTGAATCAAACTAAAAAGCTTTTGTACAGCAAAGGAAACAACAGAGTGAAGAGACAACCCAAGGATTGGAAGAAAATATTTACAAACCATACATCTAATAAGCAGCTAATATCTAAAATATATAAGGAATTCAAATGACTCAATATAAAGAAAACAAATAACCCAATTAAAAAGTGGGCAAAGAGTCTGAACAGACATTTCTCAAAAGAAGACAAACAAATGGCCAACAGACATATGAAAAAATGCTCAACATTTCTAAGCATCAGGGAAATGCAAATTAAAATCACAATTAGATATCACTTCACATCTGATAGAATGGCTATTATCAAAAAGATGAATGATAATAAGTGTTGGCAAGGATATGGAGAAAAGTACACTGATACATTGTTGGTAAAAATGTTAATTAGTACAGCCATTTTGGAAAATATTATGGCGGTTCCTCAAAAAAACTAAAATTAGAATTACCATATGATCCAGCATTCTACTTTTAGGTATATATCCAAAGAAATTGAAATCAGTATGTCAAAGAGATATCTGTACTCCCATGTTCATTTCAGCAGTACTCATAATGGCTAAGATATGAAAGCAATCTAAGTGTCCATCAATGAATAAACACATAAAGAAAATGTGGTATATTTACATAATGCAATACTATTCAGCCTTAAAAAGGAGGAAATGCGGTCATTTGTGACAACTTAGATGGACCTGGAGGATATTATGCTAAATGAAATAAGCCAGACACAGAAAGACAAATATTGCATGATCTCACTTATATGTGAAATCTTTAAAGTCCATCTGACAGAAATAGAGAGTAGGAAGGTGGTTACCAGAGGCTGGGAGGGGATAGGGAGAGCAAGAGGGAAAGGGGAGATGCTGATCAAAGGGTACAAAGTTTCAGTTACATTGAAGGAATAACTTTTAGTGACCTATTGCACTGCATGGTGACCACAGTTAATAATAATGTATTGTATATTTCAAAATTGCTAAAGGAAGATATTTAAGATTCTCACCCCAAAATATTAGTTGGTGAGGAGATGGATTTGTTAATTAGCTTGATTTATTCCTTCTGTAATGTATACATAGATCAAAATATCCCATTATATATCCCACAAATATATACAACTATCATTTGTCAATTAAAAAATATATATGTATATATATAAATAGATTGTCTTCATCCATTCAGGCTGCTGTAAGAAAAATACTATAAACTAGGTGGCTCATAAACAAGAGAAATTATTTCTCACAGTTCTGGAGTCTGCGAAGTCCAAAATCAAGGCACAGACAGATTCAGTGTGTGGTGAGGGCCCATTTCCTGGTTCACAGACTGCCATCTTTGTGCTATAACCTCACATGGTAGAAGGGCAAGGGACCTCTCTCAGATGTATTTTATAAGAGCACTTATTCCAATCATGAGAGTTCTTCCCTCATCACCTAATCACCTCCCAAAGGTCACACCTCTAATACTAACACCTTGGGAGTTAGGATTTCAACACATAAACTTGGTGGGGACACAAATATTTAGTCTACACTGTAGACTTATCACATGACTCAGCAATTCCACTCCTAGGTACCTACCCAAGAGAAACAAAAGCATATGCCCACTTAACAACTTGTACATGAATGTTCATAGAGGCATTATTCATAATAGCCCAAACTTGGAAACAACCCAAATGTCTATCAACTGGTGAATGGATACACAAAATTTGAAATTGCCATACAATGAGATTCTATTTGGCAATAAAAAGGAAAAAAGTAGTGATACATGCTATATATTACTTTCCTGAGGCTGCCAATAACCAATAATCAAAAGACAGGTGATTTAAAACAACAGAAATTTATTCTCTCACAGTTCTGGAGACCAGAAGTCTGGAATCAAGGTGTGGGCAAGGCCACAAGCCCTCTGGAGGCTCTTGGGGAGAATCCCTCTTGCCTCTTCAAGCTTCTGGTAGCTGTCAGCATTCCTTGGCTTGTTTGCCTTATGACCACATCACTCCAGTCTTTCCCTCTGTGTGTCTCCTCCTTTTCTGTCTCTTATAAGAGTACTTGTCAGATTTAGGGTCCACCTGAATAATCCAAGATGATCTCATTTCAAGATACTTAACAATGACATCTGCAAAGACTCTTTTTCCAAATAAGATAAGATTCACAGGTTCCAGGGATTTGATGTGGACATTATCTTTGGGGCGCGGGGTGGGGGGAGTGTCAAACCACTATACCCTATAACATAAATGAACCTCAAAACACCTTATTCCAAGTGACAGAAGCTAGACACAAGAGATCATATACTGCATGAGTCCATTTATTTGAAATGTCCATAAAAGGCAAATATATAGACAGCAAATATATAGACTAGTGGCTGTCTAGGACTGGTGGTAGGAATGGGGAATGACCACACATGGTCTCTTTTTGAGGCAATGGAAATGTTATAAATTAGATTGCCATGATGGTTGCACAACTCTAAATATAATAAAAATCCTTGAATATCCCTATCCTCTTCTAGTTTCAGCTGGAATCAGTATAGCTGAAAATCCCTTTAAATTCCTAAAAAAGACCATTATTAATTAAACATTTCTGAGGAACACTTGAGGAAATCTCAGATGAGCAAACTGATTAAATGGAACTGGAAGGGGTTCCCAATTTAAAATACCTACAGTAATTCCCCCTTATCCATGAGGGATATGTTCTAAGACCCCCAGTGGATGATTGAAACCAAGGATATTACTGAACTATACATTACATGTTTTTTCCTATACATACATACCTATGATAAAGTTTAATTTATAAATTAGGCATAGTAAGAGATTAACAACAATAACTAATAATAAAATACAATTATAACAATATACAGTTGACACTTGAATGATGTGGGGGTTAGAGGTGGTGACTCCCCAAGCAGTCAAAAATTCACATGTAACTTCTGACTCCCCCAAAACTTTACTAATAACCTGCTGTTGACCTGAAGTCTTACTAATAACATAAATAGCTAACACATATTTTTGTATGTTATATGCATTATATACCATATTTTTACAATGAAGTAGGCTACAGAAGATAATGTTATTAAGAAAATCATAGGGAAGGCAAAATACATTCACAGTATTTATTGAAAAAAATCTGCGTATAAGTGGACCTGACCTGCACAGTTCAAATCCGTGTTGTTCAAAAGTCAACTATACTGTAATAAAATTTGTATGAATAAAAGTTTCATGAATGTGATATCAGTGTCTTTCTCTCTCAAAATATCTTATTGTACTGTACTCACCTTTCTCCTTGAGATCTGCCATCTGATAACTGAGAAGGCTACTAAGTGACTAACGGGCAGGTAATATGTACAGTGTGAATTCACTGGCCAAAGGGATGAGCAACATTTCATTACACTACTCAGAAAAGCATGCAATTTAAAACTTATGAATTGTTTATTTTTGGAATTTTCCATTCAATATTTTTGGACCATGGTTGACTACAGGTAACTGAAACCAAGGAAAACAAAACAGCAGGGGGGAGACTACTGTACCAATTTTCTCATCAGACAAAAATTACTCCCCGCTCTTATAAGCCAAATAAACCTAAAGCCTGTACCTCAAACTCTGCCTGGACTGATGCTCCAGTAACAAAGCCTGGTCCCTAGCTTCAGAGTATGCAGCCAAGAAGGAATGAAAACAATGTCCCAGACAAAGGTCCTAGACCTTTTTATTTAGTCACATAAATGGTAAATTTGAGAAGAGAGAAAGACACTAGAAAATAAAATTAAAATAGTAAAGATCCAGTGTGTCTAATAGTATATATTTCTGACCAACTGGAAATAAAAAAGAAGTCACTGATGGAAATCAACTCTTACAGAGAGGGCACTAACAGCAAAGAGAAGAATTCTGTAATTCTCTAACTGTTGCATTTCTACATACTGTACTGGAGAGCAGGAAATTCACAATGAATCCATCTGGAGCATAAAGCAAGTCCCTCAGTTCTATTCCACTAATTAATAACTCTTATTATATATATATATATATATATATATATGATAAAAAATTATATGTGGATTTGTCCTTAAAATTTGGAGAAAGATGTACTGTGCCTATAATTATAGATGACTGGTTTATTTATGTTAAGAAGTAATGCTATATTACTATCTTCTGACAAAAATAAAATAGCACAGTGGGTGGAGATGGAAGATAAGAGATATGGGGGCAGAGGAAAGAGACTATTACGGTGGCCAGCACAGGATAAAGTGAGTATGACAAATCTTACAGAAATCTGCCTCCACCCACGCCTTCACCATGGGTTGTCAGGGCTCACTAGTGCTTCTGGTCAAACCTTTCCCTGGATATCAACAGGTGCACAGGCAGGCTTCCCAAGAAACCACTGAAGTTTAACATGATTACAGCCAGTATTCTTTATTTTTAAAAAATGCCTCTGAAATACAATATGTATACAAATTTTCACTCAACCAACCAAGTTGAAAAGCAGCAGACTCCACATCTGCAAAACAGATTCTAAAGATGAAATTTTGTGCCAAAGAATGATTCAGTGCAAATCTGAAAATGAGATGAATATTCTTCTGAAATGGAATGGATGATTTTCCCTGACTAAAAAGTTAAACAACGCTTAATCAAGTTGTAGAGTTAAGTAGTGAAGTCAATGTTACTTTAGAAGTTTACACTAAAAATAGTGAACCTTTTCAATATCTCTAACAAATTAATCTACAACAGAATGCTTGTGCTAGGAGGATTATTCCCAGAAATCATGAAATGCCAAAATGTGTTTGATAATGAATTCAAAATACTGGACTAATAATGTGAGTAAGAGCTAAGATTTAGACTCATAATCATGACAGCTAACATCTAAATGTTCATAAGGATGCAGGCACTGTTTTAAGCACTTTATCATTGAATCCTCACAACTCTCTGAAGAAGATACTATTATCATCTCTATTTTGCAGAGATAAAAGGCACATAAGGATTATATAATAATTAATATTGACAGTCAGCTGAGTGGAATAAACTAATGGACCTGATGTCAAGGCACATTACTTTCTACCTCATATTTCAGTCTTTTTAATAGGAACCGATGAAGACAGGTAAGGTCATAACAATTTTGGATTTATATGCTATAATATTGATGGTTCAAGTAATTCTTTCACTTGAGAAAAATTTTGCAAAATTTCCATATCTATAAAACTAATGCAAAATAAAGCTGAATATTATTTGTATTTTGCATCTTTTAGGAACAAGCAGTTACTTTGAAAGTCCTGTTACTATAAAGTATAGTATGTTACAGAAATGTAGTCCTTAGTATTTAACAAAATAAATACCAACTTTTCTCCTCCCCGTGAAGATAATCAGTGAGAAAACACTTTCAAAGGACACAAGTGTAAGGCATCCCATCAACTATGATTACCAGTCTCTGTCTCTGATCCTTTACACTTTCTCCTTCCCCCCAGACCTATGATACACTTGTTCATAACCCAGGCATTTCCCCCTGCATGAGCTCTGTTCTAGTCTCTTACATACTTCTAGGGGAATAAATTTTCTGTGCGTAGAGAAGAAGGAACAGCATGTAGAAGAAGAATCAGCAATAGCTGAGGCACGGAGTTCAAATGGAGAAATAAAGTGGATCCAGAAAAGGATTTAAAATTCACCATAATATAGCTTAAAACCTTGCACAGAGACTGTAAACTACAAGGATCAACAGAGCAAATGGAACCACCCAAGTAGCATTTTGTCATCAGAAACAGGCTATATGAGAAAAGGCACTGGTGGGAACCATACTAAAGAAGTACTACACACAAGGACAACACATGCTGATGACAGAAGATGAAACTCAGCATACTCTTCATATGCCTACTTAAAGCCTTCACAATTACACCAATAAGCATGAAAAGATGTTCAATATCTGTAGCATTAACACTAAGTACAACAATATTCATAAAAACTAATCATTTACTAGGTCTGTATTATACCAGCAGTAAGTTAGGGGCTTTATACACATTATCTCATTTTAAGCTCACAATTAGGAGGCGGGTACCTTTATCAACCCCATTTTACAGATGAGGTGTGAGAAGTTATATCATTGTCCATGATCACACACAGTTAATAGTGGCAGAGTTAGGATTCTAATCCAGGTCAACTAGGTTGTAGAGCACTTACCTGTACCTCAATATCTAAAGGATAATTGTGTGTGAATCTCTGGATGTATAACCACTGTATAAAATTGGGCCATACACTACCAAGTAAACAGAACATTCTTGGATTATATTGCTAGATGTCTGTACTTTGAGAAGTACTATTTACAGTACATTGTTAGTCTAGTTTCCAGGGACTGTAATTCACTACATATTTCTTTGAAATATTAAAAGGTTTGATTTCATATTTTGGTTTTCACCCGTCCCTACAGTTAATTAGTCAAAATAAAGTGGACAGACTGCAGAACACTTAAATTTTCTCCAGGAGAAATGAAGACCAGAATACAACTGCTAAAAATGACCCATTCTATAACCGAGTAGCAAGAACATCAAATATTAAACATCCTAGAAAGGCAGGTCCTGTTTTAGCAGATTTAAAAAGAAAGTTTTCATACACTTCCCCCACCCCCAGGAGTTGTCTAAAGGTGAGATCTAGGATTTGGAATACAGTGAAGTATCTTCTGACTTAGGCCTTAAGAAGGGCCTAAGTATCTGAATGCCACCTAGTATTCAGAAGCCATTTAAAGCAAAATAATCTGTCCCCATTTGATACATTTAATGTTTATCAGAGTAAACTCTGATAGCCTTGATCTCTCTGCTGCCTGACTCTAGATCTATGGGTAGTTTTTTGAATTTTAATGGGAATTTGTGGGAAGAGGTGTCTGTGGGTTATCTAAAATAGTACATATATGTACTTTTTGCAGGGAGGTATGTAGTTCCCTTTAGATCATCAAAGATATTTAATAAAGATTAAAAACACAACTCTGGGTAATTTAAATTTTACCCATGGCACAAGTAAGAACTTCAGAGAACTGATTTTATATTTAGACTGCATTGCTTTGATCCCCACTTAGAATGGCTTTTCTTAAATTACATTTTTAAGTCCTGCTTTGATTTGTGTTGAAGTGTACAACAACAACAAAATGGCAACATGACTACAGTACAGAAAAATGATTAAGGGTAAGGTCAAATTAGCCTGTTTTTAAATCCTCTCTCCCAACTTACTATGTGATCTTAGACAAGTCACTTTCTCAGAGCGTCAGTTTCTTAATCTGAAATTACACATAATACTTCACAGAGCTACTTTAAGGAACTGAATGAGTAAATATACATAAAGCACTTAGCACAGTGCCTTGTTCATAGTAAATTACCAACTGTTATAAAATTTACTTGTGTTATTTTTAAGGATATTGTCCACATCTACCAGTGTTCTCTATATAAGGGTCCCTGGAAAAAGTTTTTCTTTCACACTCTACTGAAAGGAAAAGGTCTATGTTTTCCTCTGGCGGATCCTGGTACTCTTCTAACCGAGCATGTCTACATCTTTGTTCTGGTCAACTAACAAGTTTAGAGTTGAATTTACAGTCGAACTTTCCAACGGAGCAGCAAGACCTTCTCCTAATAACTTTTTATGAACTTTATCCCTTCACCCTTACTTTCCCATGGCCCTGAATCCTATTTTTTATAATGCTGTGTTACATTTATTATTTCAAGTTTCTTCAAGTTGTATTTTAGAATGAGGTAAGGTACATGAAAACAAGCAAACAAATTAACCAATCAAAAGAAAAAATAAGTGCTGTTTTTGAACTGTTAATAATTTGTATTTTTTTAAAAAGTTATTTTCCTAATTCTGGATTTATTAGTTACATAGGAAAAAAAGACTTAATTCTTCAGACTTCCAAAAGTAGTATCTGCACTAGACTGGCTTAGTCTCTCAAAGGAAAGCTGAGTCAAGAGTCATCAGTCAAAAAGCAAAACAAATCACTAGGGGCTGAGCCCGTGGCGCACTCGGTAGCGTGCTGCGCTAGCAGCGCGGCGACGCTCCCGCCGCCGCGGGTTCAGATCCTATATAAGGATGATCGGTGCACTCCCTGGCTGAGCGCCGGTCACCGAAAAAAAAAAAAAAAAAAAACAAATCACTAGAATGATCATGAGACTTAACATGAAGAATGATGAAGCAATGGGGGTGGGTACCAACATTCAATTCCTTTGAGGTGAGAGCTTATATATTCTGAAAGTTAAGTAACTTTCAGAATTGAATGAGGAACATTTCAGAAAGAAACTACAAATTTACAGTAATGGGTTTAATTGCATTGATATCTGGGTAAAACAAAAACAAAAGTTTCTGTCTTTCATTGTATTGGACCCACAGCAGTGACAGGTAATATCCAGGCTGACGTGTAGGGCCTCTTTATTTTCTGACCCAGATAAATGGAACTATGCCATAGCTGTCGTGTGTTAAGCAGATGGGACACCAAAGGGGTTGAGCTGTTGGCCAAAGACAAAGGAAAAAAAATTTCAAAATGTACGCCAAAGAAGCTTTCCATAGCTGCTTGGCAATACAGCTTCCAAATAAACTATCTTAATTTGATTCACATGTGGAGAGTGGAAAATTAAAAACAGGGCACTGAAAAAAAAATTGAGTGAATTCACTGAACAGATAAAATTATAAAGCAATTTCGCTACTATATATGTTGATATGAGAAATATTTGAGTTTCTATGGATACTATAATTGCACACTTGTATACCATTGTATATTGTCTTCAGCATACAACAGATATAATACTAATTTTTGAGAAGCAAATGTTTTACCAAGAAGAAAAGTATGACCTTAAAGAATAAATAAGGTAGAACAAATTCCAGTAATTTTTAAACTTACTTTCTGAAAATCCTAGGACAGCAAAATTAAAATGGAGTGTTAAGAAAACACAAAGGACGAAACTTAAGACAAAGTGAAAACAATTTTCTAAAGAAAAATGTACTATAAAATGTTTAGGGGATTTCCTGTTCGTAAAAGCAGTTGTTTATCACAAAAATTCCATTGTGGATACCCAGTATACTGAAAGCTGTAAGAAAGAAAATGACACCACGTTGGATTATTCAAAATAATGAAACAGATAAAAATTAAATACACTGATACTTCAATTCCTTTCAGTCTATCATCAAATCTCTATTTTAGATGTTCAATATTTCCAAAATCATTCATTGTCATAATGACAATATTCTTTCTTTGAAAGGATCTTGTGTCCTTTTTCTTTTCTTGACTCTTTCGGAATTGAATATATTCAAAATTTCTTCCCTTTATTAGGTCAAAAAGTATTTATGGACCTAGTGATATGTCAAGCACTTCTTTAAGTGCTGGGAATAGAGCACTGAACAAAACAGACAAGATCCACACCCTTCTGAAGCAGTAAGTCTGATTACATGCACTGATTCATTTGCTTGTTCCTTCATTCCAATCTCTGTCTCAATTTTGTGATTTCAAGTATAGACTTTGGAAAAACACACTAGGAATTAGAGAAAGAGGACTTATTTTTTTTAATTTTAATTTATCAATATACAATATAGTTGATTTTCATGTCCCTTTATCAATTCCTCCTTTTCCTCCTTCCCTCTCCCCTATCCCCCTGAGAAAGAAGATTTAATAGCAACATCAGAGTAAAATTACTCAGGAAAATTAAACTCTCAAATAGGCTACTGAAATGAGAACATAGTATGTGGAAGAGACATGGGTCAGGTTCAGGTCAACACTCACCTGGGGAAGCGACTCCTGACTTCTCCAAGCTAAATGCATCACTTTTTCCATGTTTCTATGCAGTGGAGTGTGTTACACTCCTTCTATAAAACTTGTCATATCACATTATATTTTACATTGTGCATTTTTCTCTCCCACAGTACACTGTGAACTCCCTGACGACAGTCTAGTTCTATACATCTTTGTGTCACTAGCACCAAGAGCTGTGTCTAGCAGATAAGCTAACATAAGTTTACTGAACTGATGGTATTTAATTATAGGAAGAAAATTACCCAAAATGTTATATCTTAATCATAAAGTAAAAAAAATAACATAAACTTGTTTTGATCTTCAGTAAAACTAAGAACTATTAGGTACACAGCCAAGAAATCAGTAAGTGTGTTATTAAAATTTCATAAATAGAGCGCAATTCCAGCTGAATAGTTAACTACTGGAAGACTGCTTCCACATGCTGATTACACTGCTACCCTCCAACTTTCTGACATTCTTACCGTCTCCTCCAAAAGTGGGTTGGTTATACTTAGAGCTGGAAAATAAAATTACGATGCTCTGGTACAGAGCCTGAAAAAAGCTAAAGCAAAAATCCTAAAATGTAGAAGTGTTTATAATCATTCAAATCATTAGGTTCATTCTTCCTCTCCACTCTGCCTATATCCATGTACCACCCTTAATGATACATCCCTTATTTCTACCTCTCTGCATCTCTTTCCTTCTCCATCAACACTTTTGCAGGCTTTCCATGCAGCTTTGGTTTTTGTCCCTGCCACTTGACTGAAACTAAGTTCTACAAGACCATCAAGAACACCCTGGCTGCCCAATACAACAATTATGCATATCCTTGACCTATCTTTTCCTTCTCCTTGTGTTTTCTTGTTTCTTCTGCTGAACCACATCTGACTTCTGTCTTTAAAAAGCTGGTGCTCCTCAGTGTTTAACTCTCAGGACTAAGTTTACCATTTACTGCCTGGGCTGCAATTCTACATTTCCAACTACCAACCAGACATATGGTTTTCCTGCAGGCACCTAGAACTTAACATGTCAAAAGCAGAAGGCAATGCCTTTTTCTTCAGACCTGCCTCTCTTCCAACCCTCCCTGTCTCACTTGGGAGAATCAGCATTAAAGCAACTGCTCAAGGAAGTGGTCTCATTCATTCCTGACTCCTTCCTCTCCCTCCCCACAATGCACATGTGGCTCCTTTTGTCTAGAACATCACCTTGCCTCATAGTTGTTTCTCTCTCTTCCTCTATTGTCAACTAAAATGTCATCTCCTTGGGAAAGTATTCCCTTACCTATCTCAAAACTCTAATTTTCACGATTATTGTCATCATCATCATCCTATACCATTTTACCCTGTCTGCTTCAAAGGACTGATTATAAACCATAATCATTAATTAATTAGTGTCTTTCTCCCCTGCTAGACTGGGAGCTATTTTGCTTACTAGCATCCCCTAGAACCTGGCCCAGGGTTTATACAGAGTAAGTGCTAATAACTCATGGGTGAATAAATATCTGACCAGGTGGTAAGTTCTGATCAATCTCATTCTGAAGCATGCCTTCTATCTGTCCCTTCTTTTCCACCAACTTGCCACTAGTACCCTGGATTGGGCCATCATTACTGTTGTCTAGACTGTAGAACTAACCTTGTGACTAAACTCTCTGTCTTTAGCCTAGCTCTTCTTTACCCTGTCATAAAAATGTTTTTTTTTTTTTTTTTATGAAAACAAAAATAAATTTGATAATGTCACTCTCCTGAGGAAAAGCCTCTGAGGGTTCAGGAGGCAATAGAAAAAAGTTCCAAATACCTACGGCATAGCACCCAAGGGTCTTCTCAAAATGTTATAATCTAAACTCAATTTTCTCAGCTCTGATCTAGTTACTTTGGCCCCATTATATACTGGAGTATATCCCCCAGATATACTGGAGGGTGAAGAAGGATTGACTGGTAGACAGAGCTGGAAGGAAGGGCTAGCTAGCAATTAATTAAAAATAAAAAAGCACTTAGTGCCCTAAGTCACAATAAAGCTTAGAGACTAAATAGCTAGAAGAATTGATTCATATAAAGAAATAAAATACGAATGTGTGACAAAATTGGGCCAAGGATGCTAAACTACAAACAGTGGCCAAGGAAGACATGTATGAGGCTAAGACATTCTGGAGTTGAGACATGAATGATAATGAGCTATATCTTGCCTTAGAGCATACCAGGAAGAGGGGCCAACAAGTGAAAGGCCCTAATGTAGGAAAGAGCCTGGTAAGAGAAGTGGATAGAAGGGTGGTGTTGCTGGAGCACAGTGTCACATGAGATGACTTCAGTGAAGTTGGCAGGAACCAGATGGTGGGAAATCTTGTCTGGATTTTATTCTAAATTGGTAAACTGCTGAGTTTTAGGAAGGTGAAAGAAAATTTAAAAACTGTTTTTCTATACTCACAGGACTTCTGACACAAAATGTGTGAGGTTTTTTCCACACCAACAATCAATTCCCCAGCAGATACCAACTGGGTGTCCTACAAGTCAATTCAATTCTGACACTATCTACCTGGAGTTAGTGTCAGACCCCACAGGTTAAAGGCTCAGTCCCACAAGACTGCTCCCACTTCAGATGTCAATTGCAAGTCCTGGGTCTCCTGTACTTCTGATAGACTTGGCTACAATCAGGGATTCCCACAACCCCCTCCTCAGGTTTGAGGACTTACTATAATAGCTCAAAGAACTCAGGGAAACACTTTATGTATGGTTACCGGTTTATTATAAAGGATACAGATGAACAGTCACATGAAGAGGTACACAGGGTGAGGTGTGGAAGGGTCCCCAGCACAGTAGCTTCTGTACCTGTGGAGTTGGGGTATACCACTCTCCAGGCAAGTGGATACATTAACCAACCTGGAAGCTCTCCAAACCCTGTAGTTTAGGGAATTTTTATGAAGGCTTCATCACATAAATATTATTGATTATTAACTCACTTTCCAGCTCCTCTCTCCTCCCCTAAGTATTGAGGTGGAGCTGAAAGTTCCAAACTTCTAATCATGGCATGGTCTTTCTTGTGACTAGGCCCCATGCTTGAGCTATCCAGGAGCTCACCAAGAATAACCTCATCAGGACAAAAGAGGCTCCTATCACTCAGAAAATTCCATGAGATTTAGGAGCTCTGTGTCAGAAACTGAAGTCAAAGACCCCAGAACAAAAGGTGCTGCTAGTACCTCTATCACTTGGAAATTACTAGGGTTTTAGGAGCTCTGTATCAGAAACCAGGGGTGGAGACCAAACATATATTTTTTATTATATTATGGCAAGAAAAAGGCATCATCTTATTTAATGTTATAAATTTCAAGTGGATAACTGATTCATTCATTTACTCATTTTTTCATTGTTTCATTCAACATATATTTAGTAAGTGTCCACTATATACCAGATACTATTATGGATACTGTGAATACAGCTGTGAAAAAGACAGGTAAAGCCCTTGCCCTCAAAGAACTTTCATTCTAGAGGATTCTGGGAAGGCATAAAGAAAGCAAGAATTTCAGTTAAGAGACCCTGCGGAATCCACATGAGAGATTATGATGGCTTGGACATCCTGGGTTACAGTGGAGAGGGAGAAAAATGGACAAATATGGCAGGTTTGGGGAAGAAAACCAAAAGTTCTATTTTGGTCATATAGTGTAAAGTACCTGTTAGACATCCAAAGAGGAGTTATCCAGCAATCTGTTGGACTTACGAGTCTGGAGTTCAATGGAGAGGGCAGATCTAGAGATGTAAAGCTAGGAGTCAGGCATAGAGAAGGTATTTAAAACCATGGGACCTAGGAAGAAAGTACAAATGAGGGGCGGATGTCCAGAATCAAACCCTGACACACTCTATGAGAGGCTGAACAGAGGAGGAAAAGAAAGCAAAGGAAACTAAGAAGTGATTAGTAAGGTAAAGGGAAAACAGTGAAATGTGCGGTCACTGTGGCAAGCTGTGGAGGTGTGCTGCTAGAATCTCCCTTCAAGAAACCACCTGCTATTCATTTGTAAGCAGTGCAGTTAACTGATAACCTTTGGCTTTTTATCAGCCTCAGGATTTTCTTAACTTTTGAGTCAAGGACACACTCTTCCCTAGCCAATCATGACCACACTGTGGGCAGTATGGTCAGGCCAAGTCTGCCTAATGTGGGTTTCCTCTAGTGAGCAACCTTTGCTCCAGGGCTTCCAGTTGGGTTGTCAGAGACTGTTAGGTCTGCATCATGGTCTGAGGTTTTCCCTGCCCAATCCTCCTTCTTTGCCTCTTACCTTTCACAAGTGTTAGATCTTGGTCTGAAGGCTTGAGCAATCTGGCTTTCCTTCTCCTAGTACTTTTATAGACAATCTTCTCCTCCTAACAAGCATCTTGCCAGCCTCTCTCCATCTCAGCCCTGCATCCTGGAAGACCTCCTTAAACAGACACAAAAGCCAAGAGACAGTGTTTCAAGGAAGAAATGGCCCACTACATTAAGAGTTGCTGAGAAGTCAAATTAGAAAAAGAGAGAGAACCAACCAGTGAATTTTGCAAAATAAAGGTCACTGAGAAACCTGAAAAGGGCACTTTCAATAGAACGGTGTGAATCAGAGCTTAATTAGAATGGGCTGTAGAATGCCAGACAAGGAAGGAGATAGAGACTACAAACAACTCACTCACTTTGGAAATTTTGCTGGGGGAGAACTGGGGGGCTGTGGGGGGAGCAGAGAGGGAGTAACTACAGAAGAAATGTAGGGTCAAGGGGCCCTTCAGTAATTCTTACTTTTTAATGAGAGCTACTGAAGAATATTAGTATATTGATTGAAATGAGCCAGTAATGAAGGATGATGACTTGGAGAAAGGGGAGAAGTGTAGGAGTAAAAGCCCTTAAGAAGGCAAGACAGGACAGTATCCTGAGCTTTCAAAGCAGTAGAAGAAATCATAGGAAAAAAGACTCACAGATTGGCTTATATAACTCCCAGCAATAATAAGTGCTGTGAAAGAACAGCACAAGAACTTCAAAAAGTATAACAGAGGGGCCAGCCCTGTGGCTCACTCAGGAGAGTGCGGTGCTGGTAGCAAAGAGGCCGCGGGTTCGGATCCTATATAAGGATGGCCGGTGCGCTCACTGGCTGAGCGTGGTGCATAAAACACCGTGCCAAGGGTTGCGATCCCCTTACCAGTAAAAAAAAAAAAAAGTATAATAGACGAACTTAATTTAGATTGAGGATAGTATCTCTGAGGAAGTAAAGTTTATCAGAGAGGTAAAATTAAAAGCATTCCAAGAAGAAGGAAGAAAGAGCAGGTGCCAAAAGCAAGGGATGGGAAAGAGTTTGAGTTATTGGAGGACCAGAAAACAAGTTGCTGTGATGAAATAAAGAGAGCCAGAACCAGATTATGCAAGGTCATGTGGAAAGGGACAAATATTTTGAATCTTAGCCCAAAGCCAAGAGGTTTTAAGTTGGGGAGGTAACATGACTTGATTTGTGATTTTTGGTAATATCACTATGTTTGGGGGGGTGGACATGAAAGATCTGTCGAGAAACTGATGGTCCTTTGAACTTGGGCAGTTGAACACTTTCAAATATGTAATATTTAATAATGAGAGAAGCAAATCAATTCAATATGTATTTTTACAGATAGAATCCACAGGACTGGTGAAAATGGCATTCAAAAAAATGGAACAATCAAGGATAACTCTAGCACTCTGGCTCAGTCAACTGAGCAGAACTGGTTATGATGCTCAGCAGAGGTGCATCAACTTCTCAGGAGCCCCACAGACCATATATACCCAATAGCCCCTTTTCTCAGTGATATACCGAGGCTTTACCAGTCCTACCACAACAATCATAACACCAAATGAATTATACAACATAGGCTTACACAGCTTATTTCTCCTACAATACTCAATTATCTCATTTTATGCCTGAGGGAAGGGATTGTCTACAAGAGTTGGAATCTGGTCATGCATATTAATACTCTCTTGACCTTTACATACAATTTTACACATATTTCGGTGACAGGACATAATTCCTCAGCCCAGCAATTTATTTATGGGCAGTTTCTGAAGCTGTTATCACTGGATTCTCCTTTTGGCTTTCATGAGAATTAGAAATCATTGCTTAACCTGAGCAGGTCCTTGCTCCTGTTATTTAAAACAATCATTAAACTCCATAAACCAGATCTTAACACTCCCTGGGCTTTTGTTTTTCACTACAGAGTTCATTGTTTTTGCTCCTGTAATTCTGAATATCCTTAACACAGAAGCACAACAAATGATCAAGTCCCCATCATCTGTGCAATAAAATATCAGAAAAGGTATAGAAAACAAGAATTTGAGTAAATTAAGTACATTTAAATTACCAGGAAGAAGGGAGAAGAGATGTTACCAATTTTCAAAGTTACAATTAAAAGTATAAGGCATATATGCGTGTGTGTGTGTGTGTGTGTGTGTGTGTGTGTGTGTGTGTGTGTGTGTGTGTCCCATTCAACATTGTGAGTGTTGCTTACTGAGTTGAAGGTAACTCTCATCCCAGTACTCTCCAGTGGATTTTAAGAGTAACTTTCTTCCAACGCAAATCCATGAGGTAACAATTATTCAGCAAGAAGTGTCTCAATGTATTTACCCAAAATGAATACATGGATTTCAAATAATCCTCTAGAAGTTACCAAATTTATTCCTAATCTCTAGGCAAGAATAGACTCTTTGACTGTCTTTTACATATTTTGGCACCTTCCTGAAAGATCACTTTGGATCTAGAAGCTTACCAGAGAGGATAAGACCAGTCTATTCCTGGCCAATTATGGAAAATTACCTATCTACCCCCTTATCCAATGATATATAATAATGCATATTATGGAACAGGAGGTAATTTGTATTGCACAGGTTATTAGAGAAAAGAGTATATGATAAAGTTCATCCAACAGGCAGCGCTACTTAGAAATTTTGATTTTGAAGTGACTTTTAATAAGCAGTTTTAAATGTTGCTTTTGCCTAGGCCTGTATTCAAAATCAAGCATTCAAATCCACAAATATTTATCATGCACTTCCATCCACTATGTGGAATGTTAAAAATAAAACGATGAGTAACACAAAATGCTAGTCCTAAAAAAATTAATACAAACCTGGTGAATTCAGGAATTCACAATCTTGTCAGGGCACACAGATATACCCAAAATCATCTATGAGAATCTTATATATGTTACTATAGCTGTAGAACTAGGGAAAGGCTTCATGGAAGAGGGGAGAAGCATCTTGAAAGAAGACTGGAAGTTCCATAAGTGCAAAAAGGGGTAAAGAACATTCTAAGTAGAGGGAAAAACTTGTACTTAGAAACAAAGAGCATGTCTATGTTCCTAAAACCAAAGGACATTCCTCGGACCTCACTTTACTTGACCTCACAGCATCTTTTGATCCTGACAACCATTCTCATTATCATTGACACATTCTCTTAGTTATGGAGCACTACACTTAGTTTTCCTCCTATATCTCTGGTTGATCTTACTCAGTACTCTTTCTGGACTCCTCTTTGTCTCTTAAATGTCATCAATTCCTCAGGGTTCAGACCTTAGCCCTCTTTTCAGAAGTGAAAAGCCCTGACTGCTTGATCTCATAGCTTTCCCATGGTTTCAATCACCATATACACATGACTCTCAAAACTATACCTCTGGAACAGATATTTCCTGAGTTTCAGAGCCAGAAAACTAGCTGTCTTCTGAAAACTTCTTAAAAGTTTAACGTGTACTTCAAACTTAACACTTTGAAAATTAAATAGGCTTCCTCCAAATGCCCTTCCTACTGTGATGCCCTTCCACTTCACTGAACCATCCAACCAGGTATCCAAGCCCAAAACCTGGACATCATCCTTGACTCCTCTCTCTCCATTACAATCACTATTTAGTCAGTCCCTATGTCCTTTCAATTTTGCCTTATACTTAGATGCATCTACTTCTGTTTACTCCCAACTGCTAGTGTCCTAATTTATAGCCCCACCACCTCTACCATAAATTACTGTAATACCCTCCTAAGTAGCCTCCCTGCCTCTAGTCTTGCTTCCCTCCAATCTATACCCCACAATAATATATTTTACAGTATCTTGTATGATCTAGTTCCTAAATACTTTGGACTCATCTCTTGCCATTAGCACGTACTTATTCAATAAGTCCAGCCATATTCAGTCATTTATCTCACCATTAGGTCTTTCTACACACATTTCCCATTCATAAAATGTTATTTCTGTTCTCTTTTCCTGGCTAATTCCCACTCATCCTTTAGACCTAAAATTACACATCACTTCCTCGGGGGAGCAACTGATCCCTCAACTGCTTCCTTTTATGTGTTCCTATCATAGGAATTCCTATCCCACTGCATTTTAATTGCTCTTTACTAGTATCATCCTAGACTGTAAGCTCACAAAAGCCCTTGGCACAGTGCCTTTGCATACTATAAGTGCTCAAAAACTATCTGTGTTATGACTAAACTAATGAGGAAATTCTTAACACAATTCATGAAAGCACTGAGCATACACAGATTGAAAAAAATACGTAAAAACAAAAAAAGATGACAGGATATACTTGTGTTTCCCCTTCTAAAAAGGTCAACAGGACAGAAAATATACGAAATGCTGTTGTCAAAGGACACTGAAACAACAAGAAAAAAGACAATTTGCAAGAGTGCAATTCTACTAAACAAATGTAGCCAACAACAGTAGAAATAAGTTACTTTTGTCCTTCTTTCCCAATTTTGCAAAAATATCATTCAGGACAATTTTCTGAGAAAGCAGCAAGTGACCAAAAGTGTCTGAAGCTTTTCCCCCAAAGAAACATGTTCAAGAGCATGTTAGGCACTCCTGCATAACAAACTATCTCAAACCTAGTAGCTTAAAACAATAAATACTTATTGCTCTTAATTCTACAGGTAGGTGGCAATTCCATCTTAGTTGTGCTTTCTCATGATTCTGCAAAGTCTTACTGGTTGGTTAGGACTGGCTCATCCAGAATGGCCTCACTCATATATATTGTGGCTGGCTGATTCTCAGATGGGGTGAGGTGACGGGCATGCTGGGGACACATCAAGAAGGCTAGCTCAAGCTAATTCACATGTTGGCTAGACAGGGTTCCATGAGCAGAAATGCACCAGGCCCCTTTAGGGCATAGCTTCATAACTGATACACCATCATTTCTGCCACATCTATCACCTAAAGTTACAAGGCCAGTCCAGACTCAAGATGTAAGGAACAGGCTCTACCTCTGCAAAGTCACATTACAAGAGGCAAAGATACAGGGACAAAATAAGCAGGGCCATTTTTTGCCATCAGTCTCCCACACACTGCTTAGATCAGTACCTATCTGGCCCTACACATGTGTCTACATTGAGTAGTACAGTACAGTATATGATACACATAATGATGATTCTGATACAGCAACGAGTTAAATAACACACCATAAATTATAGGCAGAGAAGTAAATTGTAAAAAGCTTTTCATGATCACAACAAAGATTAAAAGATATGTACTAAATAACTCATTTTATTGTGGTGTCATTCCTCACTGATTTTAGAGAGTAGTGTTCTGCAATGCATTCTTTTTGTTTACTATGAGTGCTTTCAACAAGGCTTGAGATAGTTAATAGGACAATCCATTGTATCACTGGTGAAAGGATTCAATTAAAACAAACATGGGCTAAACCAAAGTTAGATCTTTTAAATACACAGAAAAACATGTACTTATATAATTCAGGAAAAGGACCAAGACATTGACTGGCTTCCCAAACACCTGCTACACAGAGATAAAATAAAAACATTCACAGAATCACTCACAACACCCTTGTACCACAAGGAAGAGCCAGGTGAGTGGTTGGGTAGGGCTAAATGAGGAGCTCTTGTGGCAAATACACGTAAACCTGGCAACCTACTAGAAATAAAATTAAATAAAATTGGAAAAACACTTTTATATGTGCAAACTGATTTTAGTAAAGCATTTTTCAGCAGGCACAAAAACTGTGCTGGGCTTGAATAGTAAATAGAAACCAGACCAAATTACAGATAAGCTTAAAAGCATGCAGATCTTCAAATCCAAGTGATATTACTGGGTGCACTTGATCCTTGTACTATGTGGCCTAGTTTTGCTGGATGACCCTCTAATTTCTGAAAAGTGCTACAAGATCCTCCTGACAATGACCTCTTCTAACTCCAACATGGGAACTCTTAGCATTTCCGATGTGGATTTTAGAGACAAACATAGAACACTGAGATCTGCCAAGACTGAAAAGGATATCACTTTCAAAGGTTAAAAAAAATCCCCCCTCCTCTTTTTTTCTGATGACTACCCAATTACAGAAGCCAGGCATGATAACTGTGAGCAGTAAAAGAAGTCTTCCATAGGCAGAGACGAAACTGGCTGTTCAAATTCAGTGAAAACAAAAACAATAGACAGCAAAAAAATGCATCTTTTGGGGGCTGCACACAGGGTAGCTAATCTAGCATGAAAAAAAATTTTTAACATAAAACAACTCAGAACCTGACTGTACTGTTAGCACTTCCTATCAGGAGCAATTCGGTGATATTTAAACAGCATAGCTTTTCATCTTTTTATTTTTACATAAGAGCATCAAATTATTCAAGAGATTTATTCTTAAAATTCTGTAGGCAGAACAAAATTTTATAAAGTGAAACCCATTCTTCCTCTGAGAGGTATTATAAAATCCAACATGTGTATCTATATATAAGCATGCTACTGAGACCCTGGATTTAGCTTATATTTTTGTGTACCACAATAAAAGCTGTAGTGTGATGTCCAGTTGTGTGATGATACATTTTCCACCCGCCTGGTTGATCTAGGCTCCAAGCATCTCTTGCCAATATCCAGCAATGGTAATGTTTTAGCCCTCTTGTTTATTTACGATTCAAAAATAATGTTTTGATTTTTATATCCAGAGGAGAAACCTGAGGCATAAATTCAGGAATGGAACACTTGTTCAACCTCTGGGTTCTTCAAGTATCTTAGCTGACGAAAGTATGTGCCATTGCTTATTACTACAGAGAATGAAAAGCAGCTATTACAGGAAAAGTCACAGTAACAACTACTATTATTAAATTTTAAAGACCCCAGGTTCTGTCATCACTTCCCAGGAAGAGTAGAAGAAGCCTTATACTGATATTCCTTCAATACATCTTTGTCTCAGAATTATTATATAATCAACCTTACAACATCCTGTTTGCTCCATAAACATGTTGGTGTTTTATACAGTAAGTCTTAGGATGATTCTCACAGTTCTCAGCTGAACTAAATCCCAGGTGAACACTAACAGAATCCTCGGTACAATTCAAAGAGTGTCACCCTCTCACTCACAACCCTTAAATTGATCCAGGCGAAACTAGACTAATCTCATATGAAAAGCGCATATTTGTGATTATCAATCCACTCATCATTCAAACAATCAGGTGCCCAAAGTGGCACAGCTAGCAAGGATCTTGTTTGCTTCTAGTGAATAAATAAGAATAATCTCTAAAGAATGGCAACTGTTTGTGTACACAAAAGGGGTGTTTCTAAAACTGAAAAAAACTACAAAGTTTATCTTAAAGTATTTTTAAACATTACTTCTATTATAACTATCTAATTTACTGTCTAATATTTGTTTGTACCATGAAAGAAAGTGTAGGGAAAGTGAAGAAAAATGGTCAGGGCCTCTCAGATGTTCAGAAGCTTGCCGAGCATTTGATGTAAACAGGCATGTGCACCCAGGTGTTCTTGGTTGTTATCTGGTATAGGTGTGCATGTGCACCCAGGTGTCCTGGGTTATGACTTAAGTATGGAGGACAAGTGGCTCCGATCCAGGGTGCCTCCCCCTCTCCCCTGCCGGGATGCCCCTTGGGGTCCACTACAGCTGCTGGAGGCTATTGCTGCCAGGGCCCCCAGGACCCTCTGGGAGGCCACTGACGCTGCTGTTGCTGCTGCTGCTGCCAGCCACTGCTGAGGAGTGAGCTCCTGTCATCTGCCAGCGGCTCCCAGGATCTTTCCCAATTACCTAGCATGGACCTACATGTGAGGAGCCTGGTGACCCAGCCTGGAATGTGAAGGGTTTGTGACCCAAAGGGGTTTGAAGGGTCTGAAGGGTTTGAAGGGTCTGAGCCCTAGCCCTGACAAACAAATATAAACTTAGTATAACTAAAATGATGAAACATTTTGGCTTTAGTTATGAAATACTTAGCCATACAATTAGTGTAGCTATTGCCTCAATCCCACAACTGGCGTAGTCCTGTAGCTTTACAGAGAGATATTCTAAGCAAAGAAAAATACAATCAAGTCCACTATATTTATCCCAATTTGGGGGTTAAAGGAAAACATATATCTCAAATTTTCAAAACAAAAATAAAACCAAAAAAAGAGGTAGATTCAACAAAATCTTACTAAATAATAGTAGATAATAAATGATACACTATTATGCCTAATTGAAGCATACAGTGACGATAAACTATTGTTTACAATAAGAGGAAAATAAAATCTTATTAACATTACTACATATAGTTCAAGCATAGCATTTAATTACATAATTTCATTAACAGGAAAAATCAGTGGTACTAAACGATTACTTATTTTACTTTCAGTGCATCATTTTAAAACTCAAAAAGTAAGAAAAAGTAGACTCTTTAGCCAAGTGATACCCTGCGCTGCCATAGGACCCTGTAAAGAGTTCCCACCCAGAAGAAGGCTCTCACCAGATGCGTCTCCTGCACCATGGCCTTCCCATCCTCCAAAACTAATTCAGTGCATTTTCAAATACCCTTTTCAAAAGATATCAGAATCAGAAAAAGGAAAATTTGGTGTTCAGCCAGTGGACAGAAGTGGCATCTGCTACACAATAATTCCAGTTTTATAGCTGCATTCCCCAGCAGCAGAACAGGATGCAAGATTTTGTGAGCACAGCCACTTACCACAGAGCCATTTCCAGAACCACACTGACTTCAGAGACAAGAATGTGACAGAGGTTATATGTGTGAGTTCCACAGCCTGGACCTTAACAAGCCGTGTGGCTTTTGCTCTCACCCTCTTGGAACCCTTACTACTGCCATATTGTGAAGAAGTCCAGTCTAGCCTACTCGAGTTAAGTCTAGTCACATGAAGGAGAACTGGGATACCTGGCCAACAGCCAGCACCAACTGCCAGACATGTGAAGGCCGTCACAGGCCTTCCAGTCCAACCAACCCTCCAGCTGAATGCAAAAACATGAACAAATCCAAGCAAGACCAGTAGAGTAACTGCCCAACCCTCCCACAGAATTGGAAGCACTAATAAATTGTTTCTGGTTTAAGCCAAAAAAAAAAAAGAAGAAGATAAGTGGTTTCCATGGTCTAAGGTATAGGGAAAATGGGGAGTGACCACTAACATGTACAGGGTTTCATTTGAGGGTGATGAAAATGTTCTAAAAATCAGATAAATGGTTGCACGATGCTGTGAATATATTAAACACCACTGAACCATACACTTTTTTTTTGATGGCTGGCCAGTATGGGGATCCAAACCCCCGATCATGGTGTTACAGCACAATGCTGTAACCAACGGAGCTAACCAGCCAGCCCTGAACTGTATACTTTAAAAGAGTAAATTTTATGATATGTAAATTATATCTCAATAAAGCTATTATAAAAAGAAAGTATTTCTTACAGTTTTATTAATTATGTGAATTCCTAAAAGGTAAATAATTACTTGTTTCAAGGTAATATGCTGAGCATATTCAAATCTTCTATCTGTAAACTGCTTTGCCTATTATTTTCTAGAAAATTAGCCCCTGAAGGGTTATTCTAATTATCTAAATGTCCACAGGCTTCTAAACTTTTCAAAACATAGAAATGACACTAAATAACTGATGATTCTGACATCCATCTTGATGGACCCATTTAAAAAAGAAAAAAAAAGGTTTAAATTCCAGTGGGCTACATAATATAAAGACACCTGTTTTCCTGGGAATTAACAGTTGTAAATACAGACAACATAAGTAAATTCACACATCAGGTTGATGTGTAATAAAATAAATCTACTAAAGGTTCTTCTTTCATCAAGATAACAGACTCTAACGATAAATGACTACAGCTCATCTTGTTAAGATCAAAAGGGAATGACTTTTGCAGTAAAATATGACTACCAGCTAAACTATTTCACCAGCTCAGTTACTAATGACACAAAAGCAGTCTTACATGAAGCAGCAAAAAGAAGAAAGAGAAGATACCAAAAAGGGATTCTTAAAAGACCTGATTTGTCGAGGCTGTAAATTGCTTTTGTAACTGTTATTTATCCAGAGGAATATCTCTCAATTGTCCTGACAAGCACCACAATGTTTCCTGAACAGTAAGCTCTCTGCAGATATTTCAAATCTACCAATATAGCTATCTTAACAGTTCCTACTTATTGCTACCTTAAAACATAATATTGGAGTCAATTTGCCACTAATGAGACCTCAAGAAACAGCAAGATCTACATGGTCATCTTTCGCTGTCATCTAGAATGTCACAGAGTAGTTCAATATTATGGTGACACTATTTCTAAAAGGCTACAGTTAGTTTTATATTTAAATCTTAACTACATGAGTTACTGCAAATGTTTATGCATTAAAAACATGAGCTGTACTTAAGTTACCTTTAAAATAAAACAAAAATATCATTAACATCAATAGGAAAATATTTTCTAAAACCATAATTCAGAAATACTCCAATGAAAAAAGTTAAGTAAAAACTATAACTAGCAATATAAACAGATAACCTCATTCTTTTTTTATATTCTAAATTTTATCAGGTTCCACATAGATGCATGCCAATAGAAGCCTACAATTTCATCTTAAGAAAGGAAGTGAAAAAAATTTTTTTATTTCCAATCTAAAGAGCTAAGTTTCCTCCAAAACAATCTAACTTGCCCACATTTGATAGATGAGAAAATTAAGCCTCAAAGACTTAATTAACTTGCAGGTTTTAAACCCAAGTCTTCTGATTTTTCTGGAATGTCATTTTAAAGAACAGAGAAAATTTTCCACTTAACTTCACAATGTTTGAACATGCATTCAGTGTCATCTACTTATATGTAAACCCCAGGACCATGCCTATGCAAGAGGTATCTGGAGTACTTGAACTTTCAAATGCCTCTTTTTTCCTTTCCACTGTTTCCTTCATGCTTAATTCACTAAGTCCACAACTTCTTTCTTCCTTTTCCACACCAATACATGAAACAACTTATATATATATGCAAATAGCAAATGCACTTACAACTTCAGAAGCTATCTTAATGTTAATCAACACAGAGAACCTTTCTAGTTTATTACTATAAAAGCAATATGTCATAATATGAACTATAATAAAAGGGATTCTACCCACCAGAGGATTAAACTTTGCCCATACAGTGAGACCTATTTTATGAAAATAACCTTCATAATGATATGGCCTGTTGCCAAGAGCCTCCTACAGCAGATCCTGCCCTTGCTGGAAATAAAACAAGGCTTAGCACCATGCCTAAAAAACAGCTGCCAAAAGTAAGTTCTGCCTGATTCCAGAGAATGATCACTCCATTCCCTACCAAGGTGGCTAACCCTAACTGCTGTTGCCATGAATCCTATGCAAATATTTTATACAGTTTTACATAAACAGTTATTGTAGCATGGTATATGCCATCTCTTTGATATCAGTCAGTGAAAAAGACTTCATTTCTAAAAGAATTCAAAAATTATAGGTTGACCAAAATGATCTTATCCTTTATAACTATCCCTAGTATAGTTTTCTATACTAGTTAGATCTGTTTTTCTAGCACTTTGACAGAGGCTAAGAAGATACCAAGAAGTACCAAACATCCCTGTCTTCATGGCACTTAAAGTATTATTTGAAGAGATAATAGTAACAGAGGCTAAAAGAATCAGAAAACACTTAAGTGGATGGTACTATATACTTTATTTCCTAATAGTTTTTCTTCTGCAATACCAGTGATGTGTGATATGGCAAGTCTGTAACAGCCAATCACAGCCATCTTCTTAGTCTCTCCTGACAATATGTATAATAGACCACTTGTCTCATGGAATTAAAACAAGCATGCACTTAATACAGTAATAGTGATATATGCATGAGCCTACCAGTCTTAGTTGTACCACACAACTAGTTCAGCAAAAATCAGTGCCTAAATAGATAAGCCAAATGCTTTGACTTATATATTTTTTTCCCTCAAGATTGGCTTCTATAAGCCTTGTTCATGTAATAAAATAAATGGTGAGTAGCTGGTGGGATGTCCAGGAAAGGCCCATTGACTCCAATTGTCACAAAGCTTCTAAAAAATCGGCCTAGTTCCTGTTTCTTATAATGAACTACTGAAGCACATCAGACAGATTCATTTTTAATTTGAGATATGCGGTTCCCTACTTTGAGTAAATTACTGTAAGAATCAACAATGACTAAGAAATATAAATTTATATTTAGTCAGCAAAGAGCATGTATTTTAAAGATCTGAAACAGCACAAAAAGAAGAAGAAAAAGTTTCAGTATGATACAGGCATACAATAGTTCACCCATATGTGGCCCACCAGGCAGACTATCATATCTGACTTTAAACTGAGAGTTCTGGAGAGGGGTACCCTATAGTTTATAAACTGTACATCTTAGCAGAAGGAGCTGAACTAGATGATCTAGTTCTCAATAAAAATGCACAACTATAACTAAGGGAAAACAAGGTCACAAGAGGTCAGAGAGATACCTTTGGATAGAGTAGAATGAAAGAGATAGTACACAATCTACAATGAATCTGAAGGATCTAGCTTTGACCTAGTCCTCCAAACCAGTATAATATTAACAATTTACAAATCTACATCAAAAATAAATATAGCGTCTACATCTCTTGCTTATGAATTATAGAAACTCATAATTCAAGCTCAATGGAAACACTCAGTATTATTAGCTTTTTTTATTTTAAGCTCTCCTTGTAACTATCACTATTTTTGGCTAATTAAAGTATCAAAATTTTGTTCTACTATCAAAAAGAAAGCATTAAAAGAACGTATAAAAATATCTTCTAAAAGTTATGAGCATAAGCAATAAATACAATGAAACAGAGTTCATCAGTCAAAGCAACTCAAAACAAGTCATTAAAATAGTGTCCTTTTTAAATGAAGAAAAATAAAATGAGTTCAGTGTTATTAAAGGGTAATAAGTAAGAGTCAATCCATAATTTCCCAAGTCTTTCAAAGAGCCTTTATAATTCTACTAACACTTTCCTGGCAATCAGCACCCAAATAAATATTTCTATACAACTTTAAAGTAGTATGCTCTAAATTAATATTTGATGTTAAGTGAGATGGAAGAGAAGGTGGATGAGTAAAGGACAAAGAAGAAGGGAGGAAAAAGTGTGGAGGAAGTTGGGAAGAAAGAGGAAAGAGGGAGGAAGAGTAGAGAAGGGGAAGAATAAATGAGAATTATAAGTAACGCCAGGCCAAACTAAGAGAAAAGTTCAATATGTCCTGCTCAATGATGAGGAAAGCACAGGATAAGAATACACATAATTATGAGAGTAAGTATCAAAGGAAGACAGATTATTAATCGTCTAGTTAAGGGACGGGGGGAAGGTATAAACAAGAAAAACGCCACAAAAATAGGCCTACTAGCTTAAGAATGAGATCACTATGGAGCCGCCTGTTTTTCTCTATAGGGGAATCAAAATGTATCTCTATGAATAATGCAGAACAGAGAAATAAACTTCTGGTAGAAGGGGGTATTTATAAATCAAATAAAAAAATTTTTTTTAATGAATCAAACTTAAATATGCTGAGTTCAAAACAAAAAACTTTAGGGCCAACTACATGCAATTCAGCATTTTTAAAAGGTAAACGGCAAACTATGTCAGAAAATCTAGACAGATTACATCATATTAAGTATCCCTAAACAAACAGCTGATATCTCTTTTAAAGATGGCATTCAAAAGGGCTTTCTTTGCATCCGAAAACAAATGAAATTCTTAGAGAACGTTACTACTAATGGAACTTGAATAGCCAAGGCAGTTTGAATATTTAGAGTAAAATAGAGTGGTCATGCTAGTTCTTATAAGAATTGTAATATTCTTAAGTAAACTAATATTAGTTTCATAACACATTCATTTCATAATACATATACATAATATATTTCAAAATAAATTCCAAGAGGAAATCTAAATTAGATGTTCCCACAATGCAGAATCTAATCCATTTTTTATTATGTAGTCAACAATGGCAGGGTACACTGCCTGATGTATGGCTTAACCATGGAAAATATGCTTATTTAATAAGGTACTTAGAATTACCACGAACCAGAATAAAATGTTCTTATTAGAAGATGCCTAAATATTTCAAATTACAGAATTACCAAAGACTCACCACTGACTCTACTACAACTTTGAAACTTTCCTCTTACCACTAAGACTGTAGCAGCTCCCACCCTTTGCCAGTAGTATGTCCCCAAAACAAAGTAATGAAGATACCTTCAAAAAGCAGGTGAAGAAGAAAAGAAAAAAGGAAGGATCTTATAAATGCCCAACCTGTCTTGTGAGACAGCTAAATGAGTTAATACAAACAAGGTGCTTACAAGAGTGCACCTGGCACAAAGCAAGTGCTCAATAACATTGGCTATTACCCTCATACTAAAACAGTGTTTTACAAAAGTCCTGGTCTCCATAAATGCTTTAAGAAAAATAAATAGCCCATATTTGGTAAACTCATGCTCGATCTATTCACGGTTACCACCTTGCCAATGCTCTTCAGGGCCCATCAGCATTAATTACAATAGCTACTTGGGTGGTCATTAACATCAGTGATTTTGCTAAACTTTTTTTTGTTTGTTTGTTTTTAATGAACTTCATAAATGTCAAGCACTAGTTTTGCTGTTTTGAAACAGTTTACATCTTCTTCTGCTGGCTGACTGACTACACATTTCATTCCATACTACAAGCACCACCAGACAGAGCTGATCTTTTCTTTTAGAAGTTACTTAGGCTGTGTCTAAAAACTATCAATGATTTCATTTCTAACATACAAGTCCATTTTTAAAAGGAAATAAAAACATGAAATCCATTGAAATCCCTCAATAATATGCCCTTCCTTAATGCTAATTTGGATATAAAGCAATTGGTAGTGGGCTCCTATCCTCCACGATAGGTTCACCCCAATCATTTTATCAGTTTTGTAACATAACCCTGCTTTTAATAACATCCCACATTTTACACAACTGAGTATTTGTGGCCCCTCTTACAGTGTTATGGCAAAATTTTACTGTATCAGAAATTGACACACGACATTCTTATTAGGCCTCTTGGCCAGTTTAAGGAAAATGAGCTGGGCTGGAAGGAGTGCTTCAGAAGCCTATGCCCTAACTGACCAGATGTTATCGGATCACAAGGGCTGTGTCGCCTTGCATACTACTGATTTCGAAATTGCCCATTACTCTGCCAGAACCCTCAAAGCCTTATAAACCTCCTGCTTTCCTTTGTTCAAGGGCAATGACTGACTCAGTCTCCCCTCCATGTTGGTGGAAATAAAGTTGCTTGGCTGAAATGGCTTCTGGCTTGAGTCTCTCTCTCCCTTTTCTCTGTCTCGCCGAACCTAACAATTCTTAAGTTTGAATTCCACATAAAGGAATTTACTCTGATTCTCAAATTTAGTTACCATTGCCTCACCCAGGTATGGCCTCCACTGTTCCTGCTCTCTAATACTAACAACCCTTCACTGTTTTGCTCTTACTACTACTGTAATTTCCCACAGTCCCAGAAACAACTGCCTGGTTAAAAAGGAAAACAGCTTAATTAAAAAGAGATACTTACACCTGGCTAAAATTATAAAATGAATTAAAAGAGCATTAAAAAGATAGTGCTCTATTGAAAAATGTGCAGATGAGTAACGTTTGCTTAAGAAAAAGAACCTCTAAAAAAAAGCCACTTGTGAATGAAGATAATACAATGTTTATTATAATTCAAATACAGAAATTAAAGATCTCAATTACATGTACTAGAAGAGAGACCAAATAACCTTTAAAAAAAATTTTTTCCAGACTCAGCAAACTAATTAGTTTTTCCAACAAAAATGTCATGTCCAAACAGGTAAATTAGGGGACTTGCTAGTCCATTCAGTCCCCTGATCTGCCATATATTATAAGATACAAACTGGATGGTAGAAACTACCACAGAATTGGTCAAATCATATAATTCAGTCAAAGAATTATATGATACATAAAAATAAATTTTTTTGGAAAGCGAGACTTTTTTCTCAAATACTTTTCTACATCTAAATGTGAACAATGATAGTAAATTTAAAAAGGAGGGGTATCCAAAATACGAAATAAGTTGCATACATAAAAATACTCAATACACCATTAATCATAATAGAGAAAATATATAACAGAATGGCTTTGTTAATTAGGGTACTTAAAACGGAATATTATGTCAATTGGTGTAAGGTTAAGGGGAAAAAAAGTAAAATTTTATGTAAACTATAGCATGCTCAAGAGCATGTAAAAACCCATCTAAAAATCCTCTCAAAAACATTAGTAGTTTGATTAGAGTACAGGTGAGGGCTTGCCTCTTTGAATTACCCAAGATTTCTGCAAAGTTCTTATACTGCTCTATAATTACAACACACTTTTAAAAAAAATTTTTAAACAAGGAAATAAAAAAGGTACTAAAAAAACAGAATGAACTTACAACTTCATAACGTTGAGAAATTCATTTGTCAACCTAAGCAAGCTTTTGAGAACTTCTCTTATAATGTTTATATGACGGTACTTCAAAAAGTTTGTGAATAAATAGAATTTAAAGATAATATGAATCGTACTTTTCAAAGTACAAGGGTACTTTTAAGTACCCTTGTATTATCAGAACGTTGTGTGTTGAAGTGGGGACAAGATATAATTTATTTAATGCTTATAGCTGTGCATCATTAATAATTATTAATATAAGTGTTTGAGGAGTCTGTGGGAAAAGATTGACTCATTTCACTACCTTATACTAATTATTCTGTGAACCAGGTTAGCCTTCTCCAGTCAAGTTCTGTGAATTTTTTCCACACATTTGTTGCCTGCAATTCTAGCAGCTGTCATTAGGTGGTGACAGCTAACAGGAGCTAAGGCCCAGATGAAAAGAAGAGGTACTGTACACAATACAATTCTATAAACAGAACATTTTATCAATAATCATCATAATAAAATGTAGCTAATTATTCACTGTAAGAGATGGTTGGCTACATAAGAAATATAATTTAAAGAAATACAAATAATTCTCTAACACATATGAAGGCACTTCCAAAAGTTCATAGAAGAAAAGAATTACAAGATACTACAGACCCAGGCCAGCAAAGGTGCCAGGCCAACGATGGGGATCCATAGAGACAGGAGACAGGGGCTGTGGGCCTTAGCCCCACCCCCACTGCACATCCAGGCCCACAACAGAGCCAGCCAATGCCCTGGCCAGGCCAGCCCTGCCCCGCCCCCAACCAGATCTTGGAATGTACTTATTAATCACCTGTGTTTCTTACGGGTGTGAGACTTACCTGCTCATGTCATGCACCAAATTTCTGCTTAGGTTTTTCTAATTCATGTTTAAGAGTTCTTTTTGCAATAAGGATGTTAATCTTTGTGTTTAGAAAAAAAGTAAAATAATGGTTACCAGAGGCTGAGTGGGGAGGAGATTAGGGGTGAACTAATAGGGATGAAACTCTGCTATCTACCTAAGTGAATCACTGTGTGGTATATGCATGTATTAAAACAACACTGTACCCCACAAAAATAAATATAACATTGAATTTTTTTTAAAAAGATAATACAAATCTTTCCATAAACTTTTTTAAGTACCCTCACATTTAAACCATATATTAACCTTTGTTTATTTTTTTCCAGTAAGTTCTTATAAAAATCTGTAACTGGTGCCCTAAAAGGTAATAGCCTAGACTTTCTTCTGTTCACTGTGCAGGGGTAGAAAGGTATAATATATTTCCTCACCCATCATAAGGATCATAGTGACACTCCTATACCAAAAGGCAGGTTATGATTTGAGCATCATATACTGTACACAGGTATTGATATTCGACACTGTACCTCACAGATATGTACAATCAATTGTTTCAATTTTTTAAAAAAAGGTAGGTTGACAAGTGAAAAGCATAACAAATTTATTTGATCAAAGTTTTGCCTGACACGAGAACCTTAAGAAATGAAGACCCAAAGACACAGGGAAAACTAACAGCCATGCAGAAATATGATTGGACAAAATGGGAATGATCTAATAGCAACAGACTTAGTGGGGAAAACCAGCAAGGCTTCTCTGTTCCAATTCTTCTTGACTGCTCTGTACAACATTTCTTTCTCCCAAGTATGGGGTAGGACATCTCTGGAATGAGGGTCTTCTGACCTACTATCAGGGAAGGTAGGTCAGGGAATTTCTTTATGACCAGTTTTTACACAGAAGGGGAAGGTTAGAGTAATAGTTCTAGGTTTTACGGCTGGCTTTGGGGGAAAAGGGTTCTAGTTTATATGACCTGCCTTGGGGAAGAGGAATTCTGGTTTCTACAGCCTGCCTTCAGGAGAAAAGACGGCAAGAGAAAGAAGGGCAGAAGAAGGTCAGAAAAAGACTTTGTTTCTGAGGCCCTTCCAATGTCCTTCAGTTCAAGGTACTCAGCATGCCAACACACCACTTTGGGGTATCGTTTTACGAGCCCTCACAACTGCTCTGCTTATCTTTGCTGTGATATGACCATTTTAAGGCTTCTGGGCTTCAGAGCTTACTATGAAATATTACTGGTCCCTGGAAATATTTTCCTTTAGCTACTTCCTGGAAGACTTTTACTCATCCTTCAACCCCAAACTCATATTATTTCCATTCTAAAGCCTCCCCTGATCATCCAAGCAACATCTTCCTCAAAACCTCTCACAGAGCTTGACTCAGGCAGACCTAGGCACAGTACTTATTTAGCTTTCTACAGCACAGTGGACCAGGACATAAACATATATATTCTGACCTGGTAATGCTGGCCTTTGACTGGGATTAAATCAGCCTATAAAGCCAGCCAGTTTTTCACAGGCCCAAACCTGGTAGAGTAAGGCTCACAATTTTCCACGATAACTCTTAAACAGATACATGACTTAGTAGCTGTCTTTGGTGAACTTGGCTAATTAAGTAGGAACAATCTGAATATATAAAAGAATGGAATACTGCACTGAACCAATAGCAAAGTTAGCATTCTTGTAGCCACTGAAAAGTTTGCAACAAACTAATTAACCTAATGAATCAACTCTTTCTTTCTGTGGAAGGCTGTTGTTAAAGCAATATATCCATAATCCCTATAAGAGAAATATAAGCCTTTCAACAACACTAATAACAGCAACTAACTTTTATAGAGTGCTATTATGTGATGACACTATTTTAAGCACCTAATTTTATAAACTCAATGCTCACACAACCCCATTTTATAGAAGACAAAATGGAGGCACAGATTTACCAAATAAATTGTCAAAGGTCACACAGCTAGTAAATGGCAAAGCCTGGAGTCAAACCTAGATAGTCTGGCTCCAGAGTGCCACCCTCAGAACTACTACATTATACTGCCTTGTAACTGAAACATAGAATGTTTTCAAAGCCTGGAGAAAAGACATAATGCTGAACTTGTGACAATATCCTGTACTCACAAAAAAGACTGAGTTTCTCACAGTAGGAAATATATTTCACCAAGATTGAGCGTGAGTGTGTGTGCACACATACATACACATACACATACACACACATACACATACACACACACACACACACACACACACACACATTTCAGGAAACAGTGCTGAATATGGCACCCATTGACAATTTCTATGCTATTTTATTTTGTAAAAAATGCTGGTCATGACCCAAAAAGGGCCTTATAATGCAGTCTGAAAAGCACTGCAGTACCCCAAGATCAGCTTTACTACACAACCATCCATTCTAAAGGAAGATGCAGTAAACAGAATACAGATGATTGTGGGCTTAAGATAACTAAAGCCAGGGAGGGAATATGGTATAATGCAGCGAGACCTGAGTTCCAATCCCTAACCCCATCCCTAAATAGATACATAACCTAGCAAGCTACTTCCTCCTGTGAGCCAGTACCGTGAGGATTAAGTAAGACAGAGTACATAAAGCTCCTGGCCCACAACCCACATATAGAAAGGACTATTTTCTTCTCCCCACACCAACTATTGAGTTTACTCTGTTGGTTTAAAGTTGTTTTTGCAAAAGCAGGGCCTGGGGTTATTATGAATTAGGAAAGGACCCAGAAATTGATACTATAACTTACTGAAGACTTAAGCACCATCCTATCTGGAGAGAAATTTCTCCAGAGCTAACTGCCGAACTGAAAAGTACTTACAGGAAAACTGTGCTCTTCCATTATGGGATCCGTGTCCCTTAGCAAATAAGGCTTCATGTTACTCTGAAGAAACAATCCAGAACAAGCCACCCCCATCCCCTTGCTATAAAACATAGCATTATGGGTGCCAAATAATCATAGGAGAAGATTGGGAAGTATCATGGAAAGTAAGAACCATGTTGTATTCATCTCTATGCATTCACCTCAAAGGTTGGTGCCAAGCACAGGGCCAGACCCAGGACAACAGATGTAAAATAAATGGTTGCTGAGTTTAAAGAAAAAATTTCAGCGGGGCCAGTGGAGAAAAGGTCCTCCAGATGCACACCTGTATCTATCATCTGTTTCATTTCTGTAGGACTCCTTTTTTTCCTCTTCTTCCTGCATTCCCACCAGAGGTAGCCACTCTTTGTAACCACTTTTACACTAAACACTGCTCCCATTTCTCCTTTCTAATCAAAGTCCTTCCTAATGAAACTAGCATTGGCTTGCTTCTTTGTAGTTTTAGAATTCTTCCTTACATAGATAATTGGTATGGCTTAAAAGGCCAGGATTAAATAAATGTAGTCTAAGTCTTTTATTTTACAGATAAAGACATTTGTCCAGAAAGGGCAAGTGTATTAGTCCATTTTGTGTTGCTATAAAAGAATACCTAAGACTGGGTGACTTATAAAGAAAAGAGGTTTATTTGGCTTACAATTCTGGGACAGTTGCATCTGGCATGGGCCTCAGGCTGTTTCTACTCATGGTGGAAAGTGGCAGGCAGCCAGTGGGTACGAGCAGATCACAGGGCGAGAGGAAGCAAGAAAAAGAGAGAGGAGGTGCCAGGGTCTTTTTAAACAACCAGCTCTCGCAGGTTGTTAGCAAATAATCATTAATCCCCTCTCCCCTAGGGACAGCATTAATCCATCCATGAGGGATCCACCCCCATGACTCAAATGGCTTCTAACACTGTCACATTGGAGATCAAATTTCCACATGAGTTTTGGAGGGAACAACACATCCAAACTCCATCATTCCACCCCTGGCCTCCCAAAACTCATGTCACTCTCACATACAAAATACAATCATTCCATCCCAATAGTCCCCAAAGTCTTAGCTTGTTCCAGCACTTAAAAGTCTAAAGTCCAAAGTCTCATCTGAGACCAAAGGCAAGTCCTTCCAACTGTGAACCTGTAAAAACAAAACCAAATTTATCTACTTCCAAGATACAATGGTGGAACAGACATTGGGTACATGTTCCCATTCCAAACGGGAGGAATATGCCAGAAGAAAGGAGAAATAGTTCCCAAACAAGTCCAAAACCCAGCAGGGCAGACATTATGTCTTAAAGCTCCAAAATAATCTTCTTTCACTCCAAGTCCTGTATCCTGGGCACAACTGGGCATCTGGGTCCCCAAAGCCTCAGGCAGCCTCACTCCCACAGCTCTGCCAGGTGTAGCCCAGTGGGCCACGCTGCTGCCTGCAGCTTTACCAGGCTGGTGTTGCACATTGCCAGTGGCATTGCAGTTCTCGGGTCCTAGTGGCAGCCCTGCTCTGTTGGCTCTACTAGATATTTCCCTGGTGGGGGCTCTCTGTGGGGGCTCTGACCCCACATTCCTGCTCAGCATTGCTCTAGTAGATGGCCTCTGCGGTGGCTCCGCCCCTGCGGCAGGTCTCTGCCTGGGCCCCCAGACTTTTCCACACATCCTCTGGAATCTGGGTGGAGGCTGCCACGCCTCCACTGCTCTCATGTCCTGCCGGCCTACAGACTTCACACAACATGGACACCATCGAGGTTTCAGGCTTCTACTCTCCAGGGCTGCTGCATGAATCACATTTTGGGCCACTCCAGTTGGAGCAGCGGGATGCAGGGAGCAGGTTGCTGGGGGCAGCTGCACCCTAGGTCTGTCCTCTGGAACAACTCAGTTCTCCTAGGCCTCAGGGCCTATGATAGGTGGGGTACCCTTCTAGACTTCTCAAATGCCTTTAGGGCATTTTTTCCATTGTCTTGCTTATTAGCATCTGGCTGCCTCATCACCAAACTAATGTCTTTAGCAACCAGTTTATGTGTTTCACCCTTGCATTTTTCTCCTGCTGTCTGCTTCTCTACTACATGGCCAGGCTGCAAATTTTCCAAATCTTTACGCTCTGCTTCCCTTTTAAATTCTGGCTTTACATCATGCCTTTGCTGCCATAACTCAGAGTAGGCTGTTAAAAGTAACCATACAGCTTCCTTAATGCTTTGCTGCTTAGAAATTTCTTCTGCCAAATGCTCTAGTTCACAACTCTTAAGTCCCACCTTCCACAAAGTCCAAGGGCTTGGACACAATGCAGCCAAATTCCTTACTGTGGTGTAGCAAGGGTGATCTTTTTTCCAATTCCCAATAAGTTCCTAATTCCTATCTGACACCTCATCATCCACATGGCCATTACTGTCCACATTTCTATCAGCATTCTGCTTGCCACCACATAAGTCTCTAAGACATTCCAAACTTTCCTTTGTCTTTCTGTCTTCTTCTAAGTCCTCCAAACTCCTCCAACCTTTCCTGTTACCCAGTTCCAAAGATGCATCCACATTTTCAGGTATCTGTTTAGCAATACCCCACTCCTTGGTACCAATTTTCTATATTAGTCCATTTTGTGTTGCAGAATACCTGTGTTGGGAAAATAGAATAGTCTGCTCAGGGCCCTCACCTCGGGTTCCACTGGGTGTGATTTAGCATATCCATTGTAAGCAAACTGTGTGTGTGTGTGTGTGTGTGTGTGTGTGTAATTAGTGCACATGCGTGCCAATGTATCTTTTTAGTTTTGTTGCTGTTCTTGTGTTCTTCAAAGACAGAGAGAGAAAGAAAGAGAGAGGAATTTTAGTGAAGCAGGCAGGCAGGCGTCTGCCTCAGGCACCTGCCCTGCATGGCCATGCTTTCAACCTATGGCTCCGAGGACCTTTCTGGATGGTTACCTAGCTCACAGACCTGTGTTTAGGGGGCTGGTAACCCAGCCTGGTGTATGAAGGGTTTGTGACCCAGTCTGTAAATGGGCTTGAGGGGTCTGTGAGCTCCAGACCCAGCCCTAGCTCGGCAATTGGCCCAGTCAGTATAGGAATACCGGCACGTAAAAGAGCCCAACAAATAGCGTGGTCATGTAGCTGGACAATTGGCATCACAGAAAGGATTAAGAGTGCTACATTGGAGCTGTGAGCAGGATTCCAGACATTAGCCTTAGCAGTAGTGCCACATTGGCATAGTCAGGGCAGGATTAAGAGTGTCACATTGGTGTAGTCTGTGACAGGATTCTGAGCAGTTATAGGAGCCAAAAGCCCTTGGAAGAAGGAGGAAATGTGGTTACTTTTGAATATGCTCTGCCCTATGGCCAACTTCCTGTTGACTGGGATCTGGTTGCTGCACACTGTACTACAAGGCAGCATAGATCAGGTACTACAATGCAAAACCCCTTGGGAGGAAGATGAAATGTGGCTATCCTTGAGCATGTGGTGCTTGGTAGCCACTTTTCTGCTGACCAGAGCCTGGCTGCTGATCACTATGCTGCAAACTGATCGAGATTTGTGGCAGAAACCAGAGTCCTTGGAAGCACAGATGAATGTCCTGGAGGATGACGTGCAGTGACTGGCCAGTCCTGCCTCTCACACCAGGGAAGATGACCAACCCAGTGGTGAGTTAGGGGAAACCGTGCATCTCCAGGCACAACCTGTTGTGCACAAGAAAATAAGACAGTAAAGCAGCAGAAGCAGGGAGAGCCCCTGGTGGCTCCACCTGTGAGATCTAGGGGTGGATGGTATAACGTGCTTTAGAGACGATGTAGTAAACTCATGCTGCATTTGTCTGAAGGCAAATGGCTTGAAGGGTGCCACTTAAACCCGATGGCCAGCCAGGTGCCATAAAACCCGAGAAAAGAGTGACACATGCAGATGGGCAGATGACCTGAGGTCGCGTGCCCCTGCAGAATTTCAAGTATGTTTTCACCAGGTGAAAAGGTAGAAAAGTTAGTCTCTGTTACTACATGCCTGTCTCTGAGGCAGCAGTTGCAGAATGGCCACAGATGTGCACAGGGGCAGGACAGCCACTCCTTGATAGACTGGGCAAATGCAGCTGTTTGAACTGTGTGGGCAAATGCTCCAAAACTGCCCGAGACTGAGTGAGTAGCCGATGTAAACAAAGCTGACTGAAGTAATTCAAAAGCCAGAATGTAAAAGTGGAAAGCTGGAGAAAAACGCAAGGGTGAAGCAGATAAACTGTTTGCTAAAGACATTATCTTGGAGGAGAGGCAGCCAGATGCTAAGAGCCAAGACAATGGGGAGAAAAGCCCTAAACGCATTTGAGAAGTCTGGATGGGCGCACCACCCATCACAGGCCCTGAGGACGTTTGAGAAGTTTGGGAGAGCACCCCTCCCACCCTAGAAGGACTGAGTTGACCTGAGATGTCATTGCCCTCAGCAAACTGCTCCCTGTATCCCAGCCGCTCTGGCTGGAGCAATCCTGCCTCAGCACATCCGAAAAAAAAAAGCCGAAAACCTTGGTGGCATTCACGTTGTGTTAAGTTTGCAGGCCAGCAGTGGAGGTGTGGCAGCCTCCACCTAGATTTCAGAAGACGTGTGAAAAAGTCAGGGGACTCAGGTGCAGACCTGCTGCAGGGGCAGAGCCACTGCAGAGGTTATCTACGGAACAATGTGGAGCAGAGAAGTGGGACCGGAGCCCCCACAGAGAACCCCCACTGAGGAAATGTCTAGTGAAGCCAGGATGGCAGGACTGCCACCAGGAGCCCAGAACCATGGGGCTGCTGGCAGCGTGCAGCACCAGCTTCGAAAAGCTGCAGGCACCAGGCAGCTCAATGGTCTGCACTTGGCGGAGCTGTAGGAGCGAGGTTGCCCAATGCTTTAGGGGTTCAAGTGCCCCAGTGTTGCTTAACGTTTGCCCTGTTCCGGTTTCAGAATTGTTTGAGGACTATTTTTCCTCTTTTCCTCCCTTCTGGAATGGGAACATGTACCCAATGTCTGTTCCACTGTATCTTGGAAGTAGATAAACTTGTTTTTGACTCTTTACAGGTTCATGGCTGCAAAGACTTTTGCCTTTGGTCTCAGAGGAGACTTTGGACTTTCGAGTTGGTGCTTCAACAAGCTAAAGACTTTTGGGACTGGGATGGAATGTGTAATATGTAAATGTAAGGGTCATTTATCCTTGCTAAGGGAACATCGCAGAAGATTCTGAATGTATAGATTGTACAGGGCAGACCCTGAAGGGGTGGATTATTGGGAAAATAGAATAGTTTGGTCAGGGCCCTCACCTCGGGTCCAGCTGGGTGTGGTTTTAGCACATCCTTTGTAAGCAAATTGTGTGTGTGTGTGTGTGTGTGTGTGCGCGCGCGCCCGCGTGTGTGCATGTGTGTAATTAGTGCACATGCGCACCAATGTGTCTTTTTAGTTTTGTTGCTATTCTTGTATTCTTCAGAGAGAGAGAGAGAGGGAGGAGTTTTAGTGAAGCAGGCGGGCATCTGCCTCGGGCGTCCGCCCCTCTGTGTGGCCATGCTTTCCAACCTATGGCTCCAAGGACCTTTTTGGCCGCTTTCCTAGCTCATAGACCTGCATGAAGGGGGCTGGTGACCCAGCCTGGCATGTGCGGGGGTCTGTTGACCCAGCCTGGCATATGAAGGGTTTGTGACCCAGTCTGTAAATGGGCTTGAGGGGTCTGTGAGCTCCAGACCCAGCCCTAGCTCAGCAATTGGCCCAGTCGTTACAGGATTACCAGCAGGTAAAAGAGCCCAACAACTAGTGTGGTCCTGTAGCTAGACAACTGGCGTCACGAACAGGATTAAGAGCACTACAATTAGCGCTGTGAGCAGGATTCCAGCCATTAGCCGTAGCTCAGCAGAGCTCCACAACCTGAGACTGGGTAATTTATAAAGAAAAGAGGTTTATTTGGCTTACAATTCTGGGACAGTTGCATCTGGCACGGGCCTCAGGCTGCTTCTACTCATGGCGGAAAGTAGCAGGAAACCAATGGGTACAAGCAGATCACAGGGCGAGAGGATGCAAGAGAGAGAGAGAGAGGAGGTGCCAGGGTCTTTTTAAACAACCAGCTCTCGAAAGAACTAATACAGAAAGAACTCACTCATTAACCCCCTCTCCCCTAGGGACAGCATTAATCCATCCATGAGGGATCTGCCCCCATGACAGCTTCCAACACTGCCACATTGGGGATCAAATTTCCACATTAGTTTTGGTGGGGACAACACATCCAAATTCCATCAGCAAGTATGTTGCCTAAGGTCAAACAGGTAGTAGATGACAGATGTTGAATTTATATGTGGTCCAAGCTTTGCAGTGCAATACTAGCAAACCGGGCCTTTTGTATTTTGTATTTTAAATGCATTTGGGGGGGGGGGAGGGCAGGGGAAGCCCATAATAAATGGAAGTAAACTCATATTGAGAACCTACTACGTGCCAGGTAATGTGCATTCTGGACATCATCACATTTAAAGCTTGCAACAAACCTACAAAGTTGTACAAATATTTATCTTATAAATTTTCTGGGTGACATGAAAAAACAGCTTAGAAGATATACATAGCAATTTTTCTTTTTTTGTGTGTGTGAATTGCATTTCTTTTGGTGTGTCATATGAAACCGTTTAGCACATGCTGAGTACTATGGCTTAGAACATTCTAATTATAGCTCATAAGTTTGCAGTATAATGAGATGTTCATTTCTTTTTTTTTTTTTTATTGGTTATGAATATTTATGAGATACAAAGCTGATTGTCACCCCTCGTGCCCAAGCTGTAAAGTCCAGAGCCATACTGGCAGCATGCCCATTACCACAAATTGCGATTGTTCCCCGTGTCCCCCACCCAATTATCTCCAACCTCCCTCCTCCTCCCCCCTGCCCCCACTCCACTTTGTATCCCTAGGTATGCTATCTCCCTCTGCAAGTCCAACACACCACTGTAGTCTTTCCTTCTTTCTCTCTTAGCTCCACTTATGAGTGAGTGCATGCGGTATTTATCACTCTCTGTACATAGCTATTTTTCTGCCAATTCATGTATACTATCCTCACTAGACTTTACTAGAGAAGTCCAATATGAATTAATAAAAACAATGATTTTTAAAAAATATTTTTTTTAAATCTAGTGAATACAGAACCTTTAATTGTATGCCACCTCATTACATGTTAAATGACATGTTTTTATGAAAAAATGTGTAAACAAAAAATATGTCTCATGGAAAATATAACCATATTTTCCCCCCAGGATAGTAAGAAAAATGGCATTGATCTACATTTTTGCAAATCACTTAAAGTGCGGCTTAGTAGAAACTGGTTGAATTCTCTTATCTACTTCTGCATTCAATGTTACAATATGTTGTTTTGGTTAAATCTCATGAAGGAAGTCCCTCACAGAGTGGAAAAAAGGAGTATTTTAATAGCGCTTTCAGATAGCTGTGAATATTCTTCCTTGGTACTATACCAAAACTTAACAAATAATAGTTCCTTAAAAGTTAGTTGCAATGTGGAATTTTGTCAATACACTTCATAGTCTCACATTAAAATCTATAGGTCTATCTTGCACTTTAAATGGATATTTAGTTGTGGGTGATTTTGTAACATAATGCAGTGGTCATTTGAAAAATACTGGTGACTAGGTTATGCAAATCCTCAAAATACTGATACATTTTACTATACTATTGCAAAAAAAATTCATTAATGTGATCACTGATCTCAAAAAAGTCTTGGGGAGCTGTCAAGCTCAAAGGTGCAGATATAAGTTTCCAAAATTTAAATTTTGCTTGAAAGCTCAAATTTTATCACTGGACACAAACACTGCCAATTGTTTTCCTTAAAGTGACAACTGACATAATTAATTTTTTATTTGAGAAAATACATGCCAAATACCCAGTCTGAAAAAATCATAATTTGTCAGTGGATAGTTCTTTCAAGTAAAAATTATATTCCACAAAAATAATTAGTTAGCCCACAACTCAAAAAACCATGAGAATGTTTTTCCTGCACACAACCATCATACTTTGGTATGCAGCAAAAGTGCTTTATGTATTAGTCTGTTTCTTGTTGCTATAACAGAAATACTTGAGACTGGGTAATTTATAAAGAACAGAGGTTTATTTGGCTTATGATTCTGGGACAGCTGCATCTTAGAGAACAGGCCTCAGGCTGCTTCTACTCATGACAGAAAGTGGCAGGCAGCCAGCAGGTAGGAGCAGATCACATGGTGAGAGGAAGCAAGAGAGGGGAAGTGCCAGGGTCTTTTTAAACAACAAGCTCTCACAGGAACTAACAGAGTGGGAACTCTATCAGTCCCTCCCTATTTGAACTCATTAATCCCCCCTCCCCCAGAGAGAGCATGAATCCATTCATGAGGGATCCGCCCCCATGACTCAACCAGTTTCCAACACTGCCACATTGGGGACCAAATTTCCACATGAGTTTTGGAGGGGACAACACATCCAAACTCCATCTCATTGTATAGAACAGTGAAAAGATGTATGCACAGGGATTGAGATTTAATAAAACTAGTAATTTTTACTGCTTCATCAAAGACATTCTTAAGTAAAACTGGCTTTTATTTTTTTTAACTATGAGTGTGTGGTAGTGAAGAATATAATCACTACTAGTACAGGTTTGTGCCAGTGCCTTGACTTAGGCCAAGATGCCAGGAGTTTTACCCACCATTTCTTTGGTGTCATCAGTAGAAATGTCAAAACACTGAAAAAAAAAAAATGCAAATTATTCCTACATATTATTATGAAAATAGTTTTGACCCTGTGGACCAGCTGAAAAGATCTCAGGGACCTCCAGGGGTCAGTGGATCACACTCTGAAAGTGGCTGCTGCAAACCATTTTTTCATTCAGCATCATCTCCCATAAGATATCTTTATGTTAGAGAATTTGATGCATTTATTCTGTTATCTAATACCCAACCAACAGTGCACAGAAAATACATTTTAATTGATGATGCTAGTATCCTAAATCTAGGACAAATTATGAAAAAAGGGCTCTTGGAAGATTTTTTTCAGCTGTGGGTTGAAGTGCTTGCTCTGCCATGGTCTGACTATCTGTATGACTTAGGGTAAGTCACTTCTCTTAGCATCAATTTTCCTATCAGTAAAAGTAGGTAAGAGTTGGACTAGCTCAGTGATTCTCAGTGGTGGTCAGCATATGGAAGGAGCTGAGATTCACTACAGATGAGCAATGTTACTGATGGGATCATGTTTCATATGTGAAAACTCCACAGGCAGAAAACAGAACCACTGACTTACTGTATGCAAGCTATTCAGTATATAATTCTTAAGATATGGTTTCAAGAGTTCCAGCCAAGATGGTGGAATAGACAGTCACCAGCAAATCAACAAATTTACAACTATAAAAATATAACATCAGCCAGGCTGGGGCCACTGGAGCTCAGGAGAAGATGAGGAGAGACCTATTGAACTCATGAAGGCAGGAGAAACCACGATGAGAGAAAAAAGAAACTGCTTTCAGCGTTTTGGCCCATGGCTGCTTTAACGCTGGAGAGCATGAAGCAAGAAACTGCAGAAGCTGCAGCTGTGCCCTTTAGATGGAGTTACTTGGAGGCAGAAGGGGAGAAGAGGGCTTTGGTGGCCCCCCAGGACAGCAAGACCACTAATAGGGTTCCTATGGATCCATGCAGGAGCAAGGAGCCAGAACAGCTGAAAAAGGGGAGCCATTCAGAGGCTGGTGACTCATCGCAAGGAACCGGCACAGGGCCCAGCCCATGGAAGTGTTTGGAGCACGGGCAGTCGGGGAGACGGGCCCACCGGTAGAACACTGGGACACAGCAAGGACAGCCGATCTGCCCCCCAATCAGCACAGGACCACTCAGAGGAGACTGGTCAGGAATGCAGAATTGCATGGGGTACAGTTTAATGAAAAAACTCAGGCCCAGATCAGAGTTTCTACACAACCCAGGTGCACAGAGTATCAGAGCCAGAATTACCTATAAGGTCAACCATTAAACCCTGAGTGGCTCAAAAAGTCTTCCCAAGGGAAACAGCAGCAAAGCAGCAACTTAGGTCAACCACACAGCTCAAGTACTGGTTCCCACAGGAAGTTCCCCTGTGTTAGAAGTAAGCAAAGGACAAAAAATTAGTTCCAGCCCAGGCACAACACCAATGCCTTGGGGCCCACCAGGATACATGAGGCTTGGAGCCAGGGGCAAGACCCCCACCTAGGAACTCAAGAATTGGAGCTAGGGGCCATACCCCACTCCCACATCCAGGCACACCACCAATGCCTTGGGGCCTGCCTGGGGACCCAGGACTAGCATCCAGGGACTGGACCCCCTTCCCACAACCAGGCACACCATGACAGCATCTCAGGGCCCTGTCTGTGGACCTGGGGCATGGAGAAGGGGACTGGACACCCCCTCCCACAACCAGGCACACCTTGCCAGTACCTCGGGGCCTGCCAGGGGACCCGGGGCATGTAGAGGGGGACCGGACCCCCTCCCACAACCAGGCACAAAGTGCCAGCGCCTTGGGGCCCACCCAGAGACCCAGGGCATGGACAATGCAACTGGACCCCCCTCCCACAACCAGGCTCACTATGCCAGTGCCTCAGGCCCTGCCCGGGGACCCAGTGTATGGAGCCAGGGACCAGAGCCCCCTCCCACAACCAGGCACACTGTGCCAGTGCCTTGGGACCCACTCAGGGATCTGGGGTATGGAGCCGGGGATCGGACAATCTCCACAACCAGGCACACCACCAGCACCAAGGAGCATGCCAAAAACATCTCCTCTGTGTGGGTGGCCCACCACAGCTACCACAATAACCATGGCTGCTGCAAAGGTGGCTAGACACTACAACCACCACACAGATGGTCTACCAGCCACTGGAATGCATTAACACAAGGAGAGTCACCAGCAGAGATAAAGAAAGGAGGAGGATGTCTCCCTCCACAGAGCCCATTTCAGAGTGATGGAAGAGGCATCTGCTCTTTGACAGTATTGGGGGACCTGATCATACCTCTCAGTATTGGACAGATCATTTGGGCAGCAAATCAACAGAATAACCATTATTCTTGCAGAGGGTAAGAAGAAATCTAGGGTGATTAGAGGGGAGAGCGGGAGGGATTGGACAGGGGCATAAATAATAATTACAATTTGTAACAATATATATACTAGTAATATTGATTTGATCAACATATCTCAATGTTGAACCCCTAAAATTTGTATAATCAATTTTGATTCAATAAAAATTAAAAATAAAACAAAAAAAGATATGGTTTCAAATGCCCCCCCACCTTTGCCCAAACTTGTTCCCCACAGAGATGCTACAGAAAATTTTTTAATGTAAATCTCATTATACCACTCCCCTTCTTACAATCCTCACGTAACTGCCCTTGGAATAAAATCCAAATGTGTTCAACATAGTTTATGGGGCCCTGCACAACCTGGTCCTTACCTACTTCAGCAAATTCATCTCATGCTGCTCTCCATCTCGCTCGCTGTGTTTTAATAATGTTGGATTTCTCTCAGTTCCTATAAAAGGACTATTAATGTGCTGTCTCCTCTGTCTAGAATGGCATCCCCCTCTCTCTGCCTACCACTCATCTTTCACAACTCAGCTTAAACAAAACTTTCTCAGAGAAGCTTTTACTGACTCTCCACAATACTTTAGGTCTTCCTCATATATTGCTCACAGCACTTTACACACTTAAAATTATTTACTTAACTATTCATGAGCATTTTTCAAATGTCCATATCCCCATTATATTACAAATTCCACAATACCAAGAACTGTTTCATGTATCCATAGGGTGTATCTAAGGCCATGTGCATAGGTTGTCAAATATTTGCCAGTTGGCAGATAAAATGGCTTTACAGCAAGAACAGAATGAAATTTAGAAGCTAAAAGTTGTGTATCTGCAAAAGATATATTACTCTTTGAAAAATAATAAATTATGTAGTGGATTATGAAAAGGATTTCTACTGTGAAACCTATTTGGGACATATACCTATAAGTAAAATTGCCTGAGTAAGACTAAGAATACTAACCACTACATAGTTACAACAAAAAGCTTGCCTACCTCTTCAGTTATTCCATGTAGTGATAAAAATATCTACACAAACTTTTGCTGCAAAGAATGCCATCTTATTTTGTGAAGCTTATTTTCTCCATGAAGACACAATTATTGACTAATATTGCAGGACTTGAGTGACCATATGAAGTGTTGTTAAAAACCTGTGCTAGGTGTGTCTGTTGATGGATTAACACAGTCTCCAAAAATAGCTTTTATTTTATTCTAAGAGAACCCAAGCCATCAAGGAAACATGTATCAAAGGGAAGCCTGTAATTAATAATTTGTGAGATCTTCCTATTTTATAGTCTATTTGATTTTATTACTATTACAATAACAGAAAAGTGTTATCGAGAGAAGAGTAAACTATTTTCACTTGGAGCACTTTTTAAAAAGCAGTAACGAAAGCTAACATTTTCATCAAGACGGATTTTAGAAGATCACAAGGAAGGATAGTTTATAAGACAGAAATAGTTTTACCGAGTTATGTAAACTTAAAAGATTTAGAAAGAGTCAACAGAAAAGGGCAACTCATTATTCACACTTCCTTAAGAATTGCCTGTTAACTTACCACCCTAACTTCATCCTCTCTGTCAATACGAAACTGAAAAGATGAGGTGACAATTTTTTCAACGTTGGAAATGGATTCAACAGATTTATAAGGCGTAATAGAAAAGAAGGGTGTATTTGTCCATTTCTGTTTCTTATAACAAAATATCTGGAACTGGGTAATTTATTTAAAAAATGAAATTTATTGCTTACAGTTTCGGAGGCTGGGAAATCCACAGTGCAGGGAACACATCTGGAAAAGGGTCTTGGTGGTGGCAACAGTGTCCCAGGGTTCTCATGTGGCAGAAAACAGCAGAGCACAGAGAGACTAACTTCTCATGTGCTCTTGTTTTAAAGCCCTTAGAACCATACCCCTGACCATCGTTATTAATCCATTTACTATGGCATGGTCCTACAATCTAATCACCTCTTCAAGGCCTCACCTTTCAATTACCATAATAGGATTTCCTACTCTCTTTACACTGTCACAATGGGGACTAAGTTTTGGGGGGACATTCAATCCAAGGCAAAGGGATTCAGAAAAAGTGTACAAATTTGCACAAAAACATAAGAAAGAAATTGAAAGGATAATTTTTAAAAGAAAATCCACTTATTATAAAACCCAAATCTTTGGGGGAAAGTCAGAGAGTCAAAACTAAGGCGCATTTTCATTTTAATTATGTCTCAAGAACTGCAAAGCCCATAATATAGAAAACCTTTTATTCCCATCCTTACACCTAAATTCAATCCATGAATTTTCGAAGGAACAACATCCTTCTTCATATACTTCTCAACAAATGGCCAGCAGGGTCACTACACACCACGAGAGTATCGGTGGATTAGTCATACATACAGATTCACGTAGTCATACATGGAGTGGACTGGCTGTACTAATGCTATCTTGCTGACCTAGAAATCCCCAAAAGAAATTCAAGCTACTTTCTATCAAATCCTCTGTTAACGCAGAGATGCCAGTAAACAAGCATACTCTTCAAATCTTTGGAGACTTCCACATTCTTCTTTGAAAATAAATATAAACTGGTTGGTTAGCTCAGTTGGTTAGAGCATGGTGCTGATAACACCAAGGTCCAGGGTTCAATCCCTAAACATATATGTAAATCAACGAATAAGTATTTAAAAATCAAATTGATGTAACACTTAGAGATGTACTAATGATCATATCAACAATGTTTTCCATATGGATAACAAATAAAGGATAAATACAATAGTAATTAGCATCCTCTACAGTTTATAATCCCTACATAAGAATTATTGTTCAACATTGATGTTCCTGTAGCCAAAATAAGTTACAGATTAAAAACTGTGAAAAGTGTGCAAATATAGTAAAATATAACAAGCTCGGACTTTATCAAACTTTCCTCCAATGTTTTTGAAAGTGTGAACATCTTACCTTGTTACATATGGCAATACAGAACACATGAGCAACATTCCATGTAAAGATTACATAAACTTACATTGAGGTTAATGTGACATTAAATTTTTTTATTCCTAGATGTATGAAGTGAAGTTTTATACTGTAAAGATATGACAAAAAATATATCTAAGAAGTTGAAAGTAGTAGGAAAATTATAAATTAAACAAAGGCCATTCAAACATAATAGGAGAAACCATGTACATAAAATCAAAATGTTTAATTATAAATTAAACATTTATAAATGTTGGGTAAATTCAACCTCCCAGTAATATTTTATTAGCTTTTCTTTTTTTACTTTTTAAAATTTTTTTGTTTTATTTTATTCCTATTAGCTTATTTTGAGTTGGAAAATATAAATGATAAAAATAATTCTGCATCTGTTTCATTAATACAACTGAAAAATTGTGTTACAGTTTTTTGAAACATTATGTATTAGGTTTAGTAGTGGGTTAGATTATGGTACATTACTGCATTTAGGCCAGAAAACACAGTAATATACAATACATTTCTAATGTCAAGCATGAAAATCACCTCCTCTGCTTCTAGTGCTTTTATTACTTTAGATCAGAATCTAGTTACTTTAAATTTCCACAAAACCAAAATATAATTAATAAATCTTCAGACTGTTTTTGATTCATTGTTTTCAAGTCACTTCAAAATGACTGATTTAAAAAAAAGAGCCCTATTTTATGCTCTTACCAATCCCTAAGGGAAAACTTACTCTAGAGCTCCAAATACTGTAAATTTCTCAATAACTGTTAATTTATTTTTCCCATTAAAAGGGTACTTTCCCAAGATTTTGGGTTTTATAGTATTGTGTTTCATGATAGAAACTGAGAACACTGGCATTTTTCCATTTAAAAGAGATTACAAACAACAACAATACAAAAAAAAAAACCCAACCTTCTTCTAAGTAACAAATTAATTCACATAAAAATTAAATAAAAACTTTTCCTATATTAATCAAACACTATAATTTGGAAAATAACTTTGAAGATTATGTGGTTGAATTAAAGGCAGAGACTTAAAATTGTGATGCTTACCTATTAAACTGAATGGTGATACTTACAGGGCAACCACAACCATAAATCCTAATTATAAATTCCTGACCTTTTAAAGTATTTGTTCTGGTAGCTCTGCAGTGGGTTGCTATTACAGACTTTTTACTTACTGTGTGATTCCCAATATACTATAAATGAAATAGAGCTGAGTAAAAGCAAACTATTTTGAGAGGAAGGAACTTATATTAACCAAATAAATTTATGATCTACATCTTTCTTACATTCAAGCCTACAGAAAAGCAGTTTGTCAACAGAACTTAAATCAAACTCACACCAAAATGTACACATCTCAATTACAGCAGTAATTTGAGACTAGATTCTCAATACTGCCAGAACTCATGAAGAAAAGAAACTTTACAATGGGTCTGAGTAAATTTTGCCTTCTATTATGAGGGTGTTTCACCATAACCAGCAAGTTTGAAAGGGAAAATTCTCAGGATTTAGGCTCTACTGCTAAATCCTAATCAACTTTCCCCCAAAGTTACCTACTTCATGTAAAATTGCTATTAACAAATGTTTTTAAAATCTATAGATATATTTTAATTACCCACACAATGAAAATAAAATCAAAGCTATTAATTCTTTGCAAATGTTTGTAGCTATTTAAACAGTTATAAAAAGCATCCTTATGGCTATAAAATGAAAAACTACGAGATTATGTTAAAGAATAACTAGAATTAGATTAAAAAAATCAAAGAATTAAATTAGATAAAAACTATACCAGATATTGCAGGAAAATTATCTAAACAGTACACTTTCTGATTCTACGAGGGCATCACTGAAGAAGAGCCATTATGAGTATAACAGCACCTTATTTATTTGTCAGTCTGGACAGTATACAACCCTGCCCAGAATCAGGAAGTAAGCAAGAAAAAGCCTCCTATCAGCCAAAGAGGATGGCAAAAATCCATGTGCTAAAAAAATAACACACTATTCTAATTGCTTATTCCTTTTTCTTCTGCACCAATTCTAAAAAAGCCTGGACTTCCTCTATCTCAGCCCCAGACTCCAGCTTATTAGAAGGAGAAAACTGAAGGAGAGACTGAGGTATTTCTATAGATTGTCACACCAAAAGCAGCAAGAAGTAACAATTAAGAGAAAGTGAAAAACAAAAAATAAAAATAGTAGTCAAGAACTCAAAAAGCTGTAAATAGGCCTACACATACCAAGACTTTCTGAAGCATTTTATACCACAATGTAATAACTTATTATGAAGATGCTAAACTATATTCAAAACACTCAGGAATAATGAGTGAAATGAATAATGAGGAAATGAATATATTTTTCTGTTTTCCCCCAAAATACTTAAAACAGAGAAGAAAAAACTTTGAATTACAGAAAAGTCCACTTTTCTGAGGTCCATTTATGTGAATCATCATTCCTTGGAGAATTTTATAATTATGGTTACATATGTTATTGATTATAAAAATCAAGTGACATCTGCCTAGCAGCCTTCCAGCAAAAGAGATCTAACATGCCGCACACATGCTCAAATACGAGCTCATCAAGATGTGAGAGATACCCTCACATCCAAATGAATCCCAGGCTAATCCTATGCATGAACATCACCTACACACAATAGTTTATGCATTTAATCCAGATTAGAATCTTGTGAATCAGGTATTATCCCATTTATAGGAATCTGAGACATGGTAGTAAATTACTTGCTAAAAGTTACTGGTGGAGTACCCAAGTTCCTCTGGTTCTGACTACAAAGTACATGCTCTTACCATTATGCCATGCCAAAATTTGCCAAATATTTTCATTGTTTAATTCATCTTTACAAGCTACAACCAAATAAAAAAAATACATATTGCTACAAGTCAAATGTGTCCCCCAAAAGTTCATGTATTGGAAACTTGACCCACTGTAATAGTGTTAAGAGGATGGGAAATCCTATTATGATTTTTGAAAGGTGGGGCCTTTAAGAGGTGATTAGATTGTGAGGACTGTGCCCTGATGAATGGATTGATCCATTCAGGAAGTAACGGGCATGGTTCTGATGGCTTTAATAGGAAACCAAGTAGGAATGTTAGCTCTCTTGCTCAGCCCATTTTCACCATGTGACACCCCACATCTCCACAAAGCAGAAGGCACTCACCAGATGCTTTCCCTGGACTGTGGACTTCCCAGTCTCCAACTGTAAGAAATAAACCTCTTTTCTTTATAAATCACCCGGTTTGAGGTATGACGTTGTAAGCAACAGAAACAGACTAACACACTTATAACGTACTGAATCCCACCATTGAAAGCATTTACTAGTGGCAATCTTCATTTCCCAAAGTATATAAGTATATTCCTGGGAACACTATCCCCAGATTACAACAGGTATTATTGGCTGTGAGGAGAGAGAAGAAATTGTACCAATATGTCTAGAAAATGCTGTTCTCTTTTGTTAACATATTTCTCAGGATCTTTAACGTACTTACTGTTTTGGACTCTGACTCTCCAAGTGGAAGACTAAAGAGACCTTCCTCCATGCACATCCTATAGGTACACACTTGGGAAATCCTGCTATGTACAATCTAATGCAGACAATCCTTGACCACTAGGCTCACATAATCCAATCCAGCACTGATGTGCAGAAACTTAAAATACACTAAAAAAATACCCAAGAAAAAAATGATTAAGTTGAGTGAAACTAACTGTAACCTTCATGACCTTTTTTCTCCATCTTATATGCAGCTTAATAAGCCAGTATTAAGATCCCCCAAACTTTTTATTTTGAAAAGCTTCAAAGCCACACAAAAGTTAAAATAGTACAATAAACACTCATATACCCTTTACAACAAATACCACATATTGTAACACTTTGATACATCTACATTCTCAATCTCTCTCTGTCTCTCTCTGGGGTGTGGGGTGTGTGTGTGTGTGTGTGTGTGTGTGTGTGTGTGTGTGTGTGTGTGTGTGTGTGTGTGTGTGTGTGTGTGTGTGTGTGTGTGTGTGTGTGTGTGTGTGTGTGTGTGTGTGTGTGTGTGTGTGTGTGTGTGTGTGTTCTCTACATGTATATATATAAAGTGTGTGTATGGTGTGTCTATACGCATATATATATGACAACACACAACACACTTTATTATTGCTATACCATTTAAAAGTAAGTTGCAGATTTACAGGCAACAGCTTTGAAGTGTGGAGCAGGAAAAGAACTGTTTCTTAGCTGCAAAAGCGAGTCTCTAAACAGGGAACACGGCGCAGGGCTGCTGTGGATGCAGACAGGATCCCGGAGGCCGGGGCCGCGCTGAAGGCGGCCAGCGGCCCTATTCAGGATTCGAGGTTTCAGGCCGGCATAAAAGAAGATTCCTGGGAGCGCCCAAGCTACGCCGCGGGACCGACTGAACAGCCCGAGGCAGCAGCGGCCGAGAACGGGGAAGGCGACAAACCAGAGGCAGAGAGTGAGCGCCCGACATGGCACAGCCCTGTGAGTGACCCCTGGCCCAGCCCTGCTTGGGGGGTTGACGCCCACCCGGCTTCCGCCTGCATCACCGGTTCACTCACCGCCCCGGGGCTGCCTCCATTTTCCCAGGTGCTGGCAGCTCCGCCCAGCTCGGCCCCTCACTGAGCCTTCCCACTTGCTTGCAACGGCGCGGGGCTTTCCAGAGCCTGCGGGCCGGCCTCCCCTCCCACTCCCTCCGCGGTTCTCTGGCGGGGCTGGTGGTGTGGGGCATCCCCGGCCAGTGTTGGGAGGGCAAGGAAGTACGGGCGGGCCGACTGTCACTCCACCACACCCTGGACTCCGGCCCCCGGTAAACTTCCTGTTACTGGGAGCCAGATACCATCTGTGTGGCCAACAGTTCGGAAAAAAGCCTAATGAATTTATGGTTGGGAATAGTGTGGTAGGAGAGTTCCCAGGTCCGCTTGAACCTGCCGGAGAGCTGGCTGCAGGTGGGCGCTAGTTCGGTCGATGCCGGGGGGATACAAGGTGAACAAGTCCCAAGAAAGATCTACACAGTGCTACAAAGGCACCCAGAGCGACCGGTCATCTGTGCCTACCAGAAACCTGGTAGACTTCCTGGGCAAGACGGTGCCGAGCAGGGTCTTGAAGGCCCAGCTGATAGACGAGGGTTGCAGAAGACAAGTCCCAGCCCAGCACAGTGCGCACAGAGTGGGGAGACGTGCGGCCAGGGAGGCGAGACTCGACAGAAACCACACACCCTGTGGGGTCGCCACTGCATGATCCAACAGCCGGGGCCAGAGCACACGGAACAGGGAGAAGTCCTGCACAGGAAGTGAAAGCTCAACAGAGATCACACACCCTGTGGTACGTGATCCACCAGCCCAGCAGAGTCCAAGCTGACCAGAAAGGTGGCTCCCCGGAGAGGCCCAAGACCCAAGGCAACCATACACACAAGGCACTAGAAGCCAACTGAGCAGTCACGGAGGTAGCCATACCACATTGGCAACCACAGCAACATCTTAGTTAGTCAACAGTCTCAAACCGGTGGACTGTGAAACCCCCTGCCACAATGAATAAACATAAAAAAAAGATACCAGAAATACAAAAAATCAAGAAAGCACACCACCAAAAGTTAATAAATCTCAAACTCTAGATCCTATAGATCAAGAAGCCCTTGAAATGACTGACAAGGAATTTCGAGTGATAATTCTAAGGAAACTGAATGAGATACAAGAAAACTCAGCTAGACATCATGATGAAATGAGGAAAAGTATACAGGATCTGAAAGAGGTAATGTACAAGGAAATCAATGTCCTGAAAAAAAATGTAGCAGAACTTGCTGAACTGAAGAAGTTATTCAGCGAAATAAAAAACACAACGGAGAGTTTAACCAGCAGGCTTGTCGAAGTTGAAGAGAGAACCTCTGAACTTGAAGATGGGCTGTTTGAAATAACACAAGCAGACAAAAAGAAAGAAAAAAAGAATCAAAGACATTGAAGAAAATCTGAGAGAGATATCAGACAACCTTAAGCGCTCAAATATCCGAGTCATGGGTATTCCAGAAGGGGAGGAAAATGGAGATTCCATTGAAAACATATTCAAAAAAACAGTGGCAGAAAACTTCCCAGGTATAGGAAAAATCACAGATCTTCAGATCCAGGAAGCTCAGCGATCTCCAAACGTATTCAACCCAAAAAGGCCTTCTCCAAGACATGTCATAGTCAAATTGGCAAAACTCAGAGACAAAGAGAGAATCTTAAAAGCTGCAAGAGAGAAGCGTCAAATCACCTATAAGGGAGCCCCAATCAGGCTAACATCAGACTTTTCATCACAAACCCTAAAAGCTAGAAAGGAATGGGATGATATTTTCAAAATACTAAAAGACAAAGATTGCCAGCCAAGAATACTCTACCCTGCAAGGCTATCCTTCCGGAATGAAGGGCAAATAGTATATTTCTCAGACAAACAAAAACTGCGGGAGTTCACTACCAAACGACCACCCTTACAAGAAATCCTGAAGGGAGTACTGGGTTTGGTTCCTGAAAAATAACTACCACTGCCATAAAAACCCAAGAAAAATCAAAACCCACTAGTATAATAAAAATGGCATTCATGAAGAGAAAACAAACAAACAAAAATGCTATCTACAACCTAAGGAACCAACAAACACAGAAACCAAACAGTAAATCAGAAAGCAAGGAACAAAAGACACCTAAGACAACCAAACAACCAATAAAATGCTAGGAATAAATCAACACCTTTCAATAACAGCTCTTAATCTAAAAGGCTTAAATTCCCCAATCAAAAGACACAGACGGGCTGACTGGATTAAAAAGGAAGACCCAACTATATGCTGCCTACAAGAGACCCACCTCACCCATAAAGATTCACATAGACTAAGAGTGAAAGGATGGAAAAAGATTTACCATGCATACAGAAAAGAAAAATGAGCTGGAGTAGCTATTCTTATATCTGACAAAATAGACTTTAAACTAAAAACCATGAAAAGAGACAATGAGGGACACTACTTAATGATAAAAGGACTGATCCATCAAGAAGACATAACAATCATAAATATGTACGCACCCAATGTCGGAGCAGCCAGATTTATAAAACAAACTCTATTAGACCTAAAGAAGGAAATAGACACTAATACCATAATAGCAGGGGACCTGAACACCCCACTGTCAATATTAGACAGATCATCTAGGCAAAGAATCAGTAGAGAAACACAAGATCTAAACAAGACTCTAGACCAATTGGAATTGGCAGATATCTACAGAACATTCCACCCAACCACCTCAGAATATTCATTTTTCTCATCAGCACATGGATCATTCTCCAGGATAGATCACATATTAGGTCACAAATCAAGTCTCAATAAATTCAAAAAAATGGAATTATCCCATGTATTTTCTCAGACCACAATGGATTAAAACTAGAAATTAATAACAAACGAAACTCTGGAAACTATACAAACACATGGAAATTAAACAGCATTCTACTTAATGACATATGGGTCCAAGAAGAAATCAAGCAGGAAATCAAAAAATTTATTGAAACTAATGAAAAAAATGATACAACATACCAACATAATTAAAGCCATATATGCCAAACCCACTGCCAATATCATCCTGAATGGGGAAAAGCTGAAAGCTTTTCCTTTAAGAACAGGAACTAGACAAGGATGCCCACCCTCACCACTCCTATTCAACATAGTGTTGGAAGTACTAGCCAGAGCAATCAGAGAAGAGAAGGAAATAAAGGGCATCCAGATTGGAAAAGATGAAGTCAAACTGTCCCTGTTTGCAGATGACATGATCCTATATATCAAACAGCCTAAAACCTCTACAAAAAAACTCTTGGAATTGATAAATGATTTCAGCACAGTAGCAGGATACAAAATCAACACGCAAAAATCAATAGCATTTCTTTTCTTCAATAGTGAACATGCAGAACGAGAAATCAAGAAAGCCTGCCCATTTACAATAGCCACCAAAAAAATAAAATACTTAGGAATTGAGTTAACCAAGGAGGTGAAAAATCTCTATAATGAGAACTACAAACCACGGCTGAGAGAAATGAGAGAGGATACAAGAAGATGGAAAGATATCCCATGCTCTTGGATTGGAAGAATCAACATAGTGAAAATGTCCATACTACCCAAAGTGATATACAAATTCAATGCAATCCCCATCAAAATTCCAAAGACATTTTTCTCAGAAATGGACAGAACTATCCAGACATTTATATGGAACAATAAAAGACCACACATAGCCAAAGCAATGCTGAGCAAAAAAAATAAAGCTGGAGGCATAACACTACCTGACTTTAAGCTATACTACAAAGCTATAATAACCAAAACAGTATGGTACTGGCATAAAAACAGACACAATGACCAATGGAATAGAATAGAGAATCCAGAAATCAACCCACACACTTACTGCCATCTGATCTTCGACAAAGGCACCAAGCCTATTCACTGGGGAAGGGACTGCCTCTTCAGCAAATGGTGCTGGGATAACTGGATATCCATATGCAGGAGAATGAAACTAGATCCATACCTCTCACCGTATACTAAAATCAACTCAAAATGGATTAAGGATTTAAATATACACCCTGAAACAATAAAACTTCTTAAAGAAAACATAGGAGAAACACTTCAGGAAATAGGACTGGACACAGACTTCATGAATACGATACCAAAAGCACGGGCAACCAAAGGAAAAATAAACAAATGGGATTATATCAAACTAAAAAGCTTCTGCACAGCAAAAGAAACAATTAACAGAGTTAAAAGACAACCAACAGAGTGGGAGAAAATATTTGCAAAATATACATCTGACAAAGGATTAATATCCAGAATATATAAGGAACTCAAACAACTTTACAAGAAGAAAACAAGCAACCCAATTAAATAATGGGCAAAGGAGCTAAGTAGGCATTTCTCCAAGGAAGATATACAAATGGCCAACAGACATATGAAAAAATGCTCAACATCACTCAGCATCCGGGAAATGCAAATCAAAACCACACTGAGATACCATCTAACCCCAGTTAGGATGGCTAAAATCCAAAAGACTCTGAACGATAAATGCTGGCGAGGTTGCGGAGAAAAAGGAACTCTCATACATTGTTGGTGGGACTGTAAAATGGTGCAGCCTCTATGGAAAATGGTATGGAGGTTCCTCAAACAATTGAAGACAGATCTACCATACGACCCAGCTATCCCACTGTTGGGAATATACCCAGAGGAATGTCATCAAGTCGAAGGTATACCTGTTCCCCAATGTTCATCACAGCACTCTTTACAATAGCCAAGAGTTGGAACCAGCCCAAATGTCCATCATCAGATGAGTGGATATGGAAAATGTGGTACATCTACACAATGGAATACTACTCAGCTATAAAAACAAATGAAATACTGCCCTTTGCAACAACATGGATGGACCTTGAGAGAATTATATTAAGTGAAACAAGTCAGGCACAGAAAGAGAAATATCACATGTTCTCACTTATTGGTGGGAGCTAAAAATTAATATATAAATTCCCCCCCCACACACACACACACAAAAAAAAAACCGGGGGGCGAAAGAAATATAACAACCACAATTACTTGAAGTTGATACGACAAGCAAACAGAAAGGACATTGTTGGGGGGGAGGGGGGAGGGAGAAGGGAGGGAGGTTTTGGTGATGGGGAGCAATAATCAGCCACAATGTATATCAACAAAATGAAATTTAAAAAAAAAAAAAAATGTAAAAAAAAAAAAAAAACAGAAAGGACATTGTTGGGGGGGAGGGGGGGAGGGAGGAGGGAGGGAGGTTTCGGTGATGGGGAGCAATAATCAGCCACAATGTATATCAACAAAATAAAATTTTAAAAAAAAAAAAAAAGAGGAAGAAAGAAAAGGAAAATAAATAAATAAAAATAAAAAAATAATAATAAAATAAAATAAAAGTAAGTTGCATACCTCATGATACTTCACACTTCTAAGAACAAAGGCATTTTTCTTTATAACCATGACTCTACATAACATGATTCAATAATATCATCTGTATTATTTTACAACTGATACATAACAAACCAGGCCCAAAATTCAATGGCTTAACAGAACAGGAGTATATTATTGCTTACGAGTCTACCTGACAGCTGTGTGGTTCTGCCCTAGCTGGGTGGTTCTGTCCTAGCTGGCTTAACTCATGTGTCTGTGGTCAGTTCTGCTGATCTAGGCTAAGTTCTTTCACAAGTTTGGGAGTTGGATGGCTATAAGCTGGTCTCGCATGTCCTGAGCTGAGACAATTAAACTTTCCCCTACCAGATCTTTCACCCTCCAGTAGGGTAATCAGGATTTGATCATATAACAATAGCACAGTTCCAAGTGAGTGGAAGCATGCAAGAACTCTTAAGAGTCCTATGCTGGCACACCATCATCTTTGCCACAATCTGGTAGCCAGCCCAGATTCAAGGGGTGGAGAAACAGACACTGCCTCTTAACGGGGTACCTGCAAAGTCACATTGCAAAGGGCATGTATAAAAGGAAAGATGAAGAACTGTGGCCATTTTGCAATCAATTTGTAATATCACCTAATATTAGAATTTCCATAGTTATCCCAAAACTGTCTCTTTTTTGCTGTTGTTATTGGGGTTTTTTTGTAGGGGAGTGGGGGTTGGTCCCTATAAAGAGACAGGGTCTTGCTATATTGCCTGGGTGATTAGAACAGGAGTTCTGACCTACCCTGTTTCCAGTCTAGGCCAGTTTACCCCTCCTTAGTCAACCTGGTGATTCCCTGCTCCTGGGAGGTCATAATATTGATGCCAAACTTAGTACAGACACCCAACTGGCATAGCACACTACAGCCCAGAACTCCTAGGCTCAAGTGACCCTCCTGCCACAGCCTCTTGAGTAGCTAGGACTATAGGCACATGCCACTATGCCCAGCCTTTCCTCCTTTCTTACCTTCTTTTCTTGAGAGGAAATAAGATCAAATCAAGGTTCACAAATCACCTGGTTTGTGTAATGCCTGCCATGACTAATTTCCTTTAATTTAGAACAGCCCCCTACTTTTGTTTCTTTTATGATACTGACATTTCATGACATTCAGCTGCTCAAACGAAACTTAATTGACTAGATTTTAATGTCTCTAAATATTCATTTTACAGTATGTAAAATAAAACCTAAATATAAAATTATGTCTTTTACAAATACGTAAAATCATCTAATTATGGTGCACTATATATTTAGTATGTTCTAGACAGTAATATCTTTGAGGGCCTAAGTTAGAATTTCCATATATTCTTCAATTTCCTTTTTTTCCACAGAAAGAATTTATACCAATATACATATTTCAAACTCCCATGTGAAGCTATCCCTGGTTGTCCCAAGCAAGTAGTGTTAGCCACCCTTCCTCTCTGCTGCCTGTACCTATGTGGCACCATTGTCAGGGAACGTTTTTAATACTGCATGTGCAGTCTGACTTTCCCCAGACCGTTGCAGCCGCATGTAAAACTGGACTCATTTTGACTTTGTAAAAAGTCTCTGGTTCTCACTTCTACCAACTACTGCAGAATTCTAGTCCTCGAAGACTTATTCAGTACTGGGGAGTCATTGTTCACAAGTGTTTACAAAGGAGTCCTTTGGCTATTTTGTGACATCCACCATTTCCTCCTCTTTTCCTCCAGCCTAGACCCGCTTTCTCTGTGTCCACTCTTTTTTTATTTTGTTAATTACCATAAGCCCTGTAACTACCTAGCTATTCTTCCATATTTCCTCTCTCCCAACTGTGAAAGGAGACATTATTTTCCTGCTTTTTCTCATTAAAACTTATGAAATACACAGACAAATATTTCACAGTGAGTTACTACAGAAAATAGACAGGATTAGAAAAGAATAAAAAACAGTGGAGAGATGACAAAACTTCACAAAAGTTTTAGAAAAAGGTATTGGGACATTATTCAAGACTCTTTCTGAAATGCAAATAGTTGAAAGTCTCCTTCAAAGCTCCTCCCCCTACCTCTGTCCAGAAAAAACATTCCCAACAGCTGAAATTTTTACTTATTCATTAGTAAATTTTTAAAAATTCACACACAGGTCCTTAACTCTAATGGTTTGCTTTTCCTTTCATTTCAAATGTAATCAATTCTTCCACTAGGACTCCATAATGTGGGAAGCACAGTAAACACAGGTTAAGTCACTCAGAGTGAAGGGACTTTTCTGTCACAAGGAAGGTAGACAAATGTAAGTACCTCAGTTTCCCTTTTTGAAAAGTGAGGTAACTGGCTATATGGTAGCTAAGACCCTTCTCTGTTTCTAAAATTCTATGATTTTTACTTGTACCCAGAAGGTGTTCAATAACAATCTGCTCAATTAAAGATTGTATTATCAAACAAATAGGTGGGGAAAGATTTGAGAGCTGGGTTATATTTACCTTAATCAACATTTAGGACATGGATCTGGGGAGGGGAGGCAAGATGGCCGAATGGAAGGAGACACTGTTCATCTCTCCCACAAGGACAGAGAATATATCAAATGTGCAAGTGCACTTGGATGAGAAAAACAAAAGAAAGGAGAAGGAACACATCGAGGGAGTAGTGGAGACTTTGGTGAGTGCAGACACTCAGAATAGTCACAAAGAGAACAGAAAAATTCTCCTCAGCCTACACCACACCATCTCTCACTCCAGAGTGATGGGGACTCAGGATGAATTTCAGACCAGAGGAAGGTGAGCAGACCTGCGACCCAATCCATGGGGAAGTCTGCACTGCCCCTGTGGCTGTACATTCAGTTTCAGGAACTGCTGTGGTCTGTGTTGGCCTGGGGAAGGACCCACCACTTGGGTCCCAGATTGCTATGGCAAGCTCAGGACTGGGATTGGCCCTTGGCTTCACCCCCTGTGCCCTGGGAATACATGGTTCAGGGCATCAAGGATGCTACACTCAGGACGGAGGGAGTTGTTGCATACTCCCTGTAGACCCAGAAGGCACCTTGTTTGGGTCCGGCGCCACAGCCAGTGGCCCCAGCTATGTTGGCAGTATGCACATACAATACTTACAGCCATGAGGTGGGGGAAGAGAATGCACATACTTACTTCAGGTGCAGCCTCTGCAGCCAGACGCCTGGTGCACGTAACTCCTGGCAGCAAACGCATCTGAACCAGCCCTAGGAGGGCCACATGCTAAACCGCCCTTACCCCCACATCCCAGACATCTGTAGTGGTTGCAAATTTCAGATCACCCCAACACCCAAGACCACATCTCTCTGTACCCCACAGAGGATTCACTCCTCTGTAGCCACATCACTGCACTGGACTGCCCATACCCACAGCCACAAGGCTCCTGCACCCTGGGAACAGGAGGTCAAGTGCAGAGAGGGTGCCACACTCGGGAAGGAGGAGGTTAGCACACACACTTTCCAGAGTAAGAAAACTGCCTAACTGAAGCACCTAGCCACTGCTGGCAACTCCACATTCATTGGTGAGGTGCTCTTGCAACTCATGCAGGCAAAGAGGCAGTGTAGGACTCATATGCCTCTCTCAGACACAGACACACACACCTGCAGCACCAACAAGCCCACGCAGAGCTGCCTGCCCCAGCAAGGGGGCTTCAGAGGAATCTGGCATCTCTATTGGGGGCACAGCAGCCCACCCACAGCCCCAGCAACTCCATTCATGTCAGCCCACCCCAGCAGAGGAGATCCAGAGTGTTCCAGTATTGCTTTTAGGATCACAGGGGCCCATCCAAACCACATCAGACTTGCCCAGAGTGGCCACTCCAGCTGAATAGAGGTCCCCAGCATTCTTCTTGGGGACAAAGGATCTCACCAAAAACTGCAAACATCTGAACCAGAGTACCCCACTTCAATGGCATTGCTGGAGACCATCCCAGTGTCCCTCCTGAAAATAAAGAGCCACATACACAAATCCACTTACTGACCTCACTGAGCAAGACCTGCTTCAACAGCAAAGCTACAGAACACCACAATGCTTCCCTTGGGGGTAGAAGCTCTACCCAGAGACCCAGGAATGACTTTGAGTCATACACTCCAGCTGAGGGGCCACTAAGCATCTCCCATTATCCCCCTCACAGCCTAAAATCCTAATCTCAATCCCCAGGATTCCCACTGAAGGTCATCCATTTAAGCTGAAGACCTTCAGACCACTCCAGAGCACCTATCAGGGACAAACAGGTCACTAGTTGGGATTCCAACAAGCCTGCCTGGGGTCACCCCACCCAGCAAAAGAGTGACAGAGAATCCAGGCATTTCTACTCAAGAACCAAAGATCTCAGCCATGACCTTGATGACCCAACCTAGTGCCACTCACTTCAGCAATGAACTACTGACTGCCCCAGTGCCTAGGTCACAGAGGCACTCACAGAAACTCCAATGCTTACCACAGCTGAAGTAACCACACAGAAACTATGCTACTGAGTACATCTGGAACCAAAACCAAAACACCGCACCCAGTGGTCACTATAAAACACATCTACAATCTGGAGTTTCTCTCCCCAAATTCCACTACAACGTAATAAAAGAAGCAACTCCATCAAATGACCACAACAGCCATCAATATAAGGATATTAGAAATATAAAAAAACAAGAAAATATGATACCAACAAAGGAAGAAAATAATTCTCAAGTACCAGACCCCAAACAGCAGGAGACCTTTGAAATGACTGAAAAGGAATTCCAAGCAACAATCTTAAGGAAACTCAATGATACACAAGAAGACTCAGTTAGACAACACAACAAAATGAAAAAAACAATCCAGGATACGAAGGAGGAAATTTATAAACAGATAAATAGTTTTAAAAAGAAGGTAGCAGAACTCATGGAACTGAAGGATTCATTCAGCGAAATAAAAAATACAACTGAGAGCTAAAGCAGCAGGCTAGAATAAGCAGAAGAAAGAATTTCTGACCTTAAAGATAGACTTTCTGAAAAACGCTATGTGGACAATAAAAAAGAATTTTAAAAAATGAAGAAAACCTGTGAGAGCTCTCAGACAACTATAAGTGTACAAATATCCAAATTATGGGTGTTCTCAAAAGGAATGAGAAAGGAAAAGATATGAAAAACCTGTTCAATGAAATAACAGCATAAAGCTTCTCAGGTACTGGGAGAAATATGAACCTCCAGATCCAAGGGGCTCAAAGATCCCCAATCAGATTCAATTCAAAAAGGTCCTCTCCAAGATACATTATAGTCAAAATGGCAAAACTCAAAGAAAGAGAATCCTAAAAATAGCAAGAGAAAAATGTCAAGTCATTTATAAGGGAGCCCCCATCAGACTAACAAGAGATTTCTCAGCAGAAACCTTACAGGTCAGTAGAGAATGGAATGATATATTCAAAGTTCGGAAGAAAAAACTGCCAGCCAAGAATACTATACTCAGCAAGGCTATACGTCAAAAATGAAGGGCAAATAGTGTATTTCCCAGACAAGTAAAAACTACAGGAGTTCACCACCACACAAGTGGCTCTACAAGAAATCATCAAGCAAGTCTTGCATCTGAAACCCAGGAAATGATAATCACCACCATGAATACATGAGATAGAACAAAACCCACTAGTAGAGCAGATATGCAATTGAGGAAGAGAAAGAAACTAAATCTTACCACCTCAAAAAAACCAACAAACACCAAAGACAAACATTTAAAGGGGAAAAAAGGACAAAAGATGTTTAAAACAACCACATAAAAATCAATAAAATGCCAGGAGTAAGACAATACCTTTCAATAACAACCCTAAATGTACATGGATTGAATCCCCCACTCTAAAGACATAGACTGGCTGGCTGGATTAAAAAACAAGCCCCAACTATATACTGTCTACAAGAAACCCACCTCACCTGTAAAGACTCACACAGACTGATACTGAAGAATTGGAAAAAGATATACCATGCAAATGGAGACCAAAAACAAGCAGGAGTAGCTATTCTTATATCCAATAAAACAGTCTTTAAACCAAAAACTATAAAAAGAAACAAAAATGTCAATATATAATGATAAAGGGATCTATCAAACAAGAAGATATAACAATCATAAATATATATGTACCCAACATTGGAGCACCCAGATATATAAAGCAAACACTATTAGACCTAAAGAAAGTGACACACCCCCATTATAATAATAGCTGGGGACCTGAACACTCTTCTCTCAGCACTGGGTAGATCATCTAGGCAACAAATCAAGATTTAAACGACACTTTAGACCAAGAGGACCTGGAAGATATCTACAGAACCTTTCATCCAACAATCACAGAATACACATTCTTCTCATCAGTACATGGAACATTCTCTAGGACAGACCACAAGCTAGGTCACAAATCAACACATTTTTAAAAATTGAAATCATTTCATATATCTTTTCAGACCACAATGGATTAAAATGAAAAATGAAAAACAAGTGTAATTCTAGAAACCATACAAACACATGGAAATTAAACAACATGCTCCTGAACGACTTATGGATCAAAGAAGAAATTAAACAGGAAATAAAAATGTTACTTGAAACTAATAAAAATAAAGACACATCATGCCAAAACCTATGGGATACTGCAAAAGCAGTACTAAGAGGGAAGTTTATTGCAATAAATGCTTACATCAAATCTATATAGACTCCAAATAAACAACTTAAAGTTACATATCAAAGAACTAGAAAAACAAGAACCCCCACACACCAAAATTAGTAGATGGAAAGAAATAATTAAGATTAGAGCATAACTAAATGAAATAGAGGACAAAAAAAGATTCAAAAGATCAAAGAAACAAAAAGTTGGCTTTCTGAAAAGATAAAATATACAAACCATTAGCTAGTCTAACTATAAAAAGAAGAGAGAAGACACAAATAACAAAAATCAGAAATGAAAAAGGAGATATTACAACTGATACCATAGAAATACAAAGAATCGTTATAACTTTACACCAACAAATTAGAAAACCTGGAAGAAATGGATAAATTCCTGGAAACATGAAAACTACCAAGATTGAACCAAGAAGAAATAGAACACCTGAACACACCAATAAAAAGATAAGAAGCAACAAGACTGAAGCAGTAATCAGCTGTCTCCCAACAAAGAAAAGCCCAGGACTGGATAGCTTCACTGCTGAATTCTACCAAACCTTTAGAAAAGAATTAATACCAATCCTTTCCACACTATTTCAAAAAATTGAAACAGAAGCCATTTTCCCAAACATCTCATGAGGCCAGCATCACCTGATTCAAAAACCAGACAAAGAGACAACAAAAAAAGAAAACTACAGGCCAATATCCTTGATGAACGAAGACATAAAAATCCTCAACAAAATATTAGCTAACAGAATACAACAGCACATGAAAAAGACTATATATCACAATCAAGTGGGATTCATCCCAGGGATGCAAGGATGAGTCAACATACACAAATCAATAAATGGACTATACCACATCAACAAAATCAAGGACAAGAACTATATGATCATCTCAATAGATGTGGAAAAAGATTTCAACAAAATTCAACATCCTTTCATGATAAAGACTCTCAACAAATTAGGTATAGAAGGAAAGTATCTCAATACAATAAAAACATATATGACAAACCCACCACCAATATCATCCTGAATGGGGAAAAGCAGAAAGTTTTTCCATGAAGAACAGGAACAAGACAAGGATACCCACTCTCAGCACTCCTATTTAACACAGCATTGGAAGTACTAGCCAGAGCAATCAGGCAAGAGAAAGAAATAAAGGGCATCTAATTGGAAAAGACAAAGTCAAATTTCCCTGCTTGCAGATGACATGATCGTATACATAGAAAAACCTAAAAACTCTAACAAAAAACTCCTAGTTGATAATCAAATTTAGTAAAGATACAGGATACAAAAATCAATAAACAATGATCAGTAGTCTTTTTATATACCAACAATGAACTAGCAGAAAAAGAAATCAAGAAAGCAAGCCAATTTACAGTAGCTACCAAAAAAAATACACCTAGGACTAAATTTTAACTAAGGAAGTGAGGGGCCTGTACAGTGAAAACTACAAATCACTGCTGAAAGAAATGAAAGAGGACACAAAAAGATGGAAAGACATTCCATGTTCATGGATTAAAAGAATTAACATCGTGAAAATGTCCATACTACCCAAAGCAATCCACAGATTCAATGCAATCCCCATCAAAATACCAATAACATTCTTCACAGAAACAGAAAAAACAATCCTAACATTCATATGAAACAACAAAAGACCCTGAATAGCCAAAGCAATCATGAGCAAAAAATTAAAGCCAGAGACATTACACTACTTGATGTCAAATTAAACTACAGACCTATAGCAACCAAAACAGCATGGTACTGGCATAAAATCAGACATATGGACCAATGGAAGAGAACAGAGAACCCAGATATCAACCCATGTACTTACAGCCAACTCATCTTTGACAAAGGCACCAAGAACATACAATGGGGAAAGGACAGTCTCTTCAATAAATGGTGCTAGGAAAACTGTATATCCTTATGTAAAGAATGAAACTAGACCCATACCTCTTGCCATATACCAAAATTAACTCAAAATGGATTAAAGACTTCAATATAAGATCTGAAACTATAAAACTCCTAGAAGAAAACATAGGGGAAACACTTCAGGATGTAGGACTGGGCAAAGAATTTATGAATAAGACCCCCAAAAGCATAGGCAACAAAAGAAAAAATAAACAAACAGGATTATATCAAAAGAAATAGTCAACAGGGTGAAAAGACAACCTACAGAATGGGAGAAAAAATTTGCAAACTATACACCTGACAAGGGATTAATATCCAGAATATACAAGGAACTCAAACAACGTAACAGTAAATAAAATACTCCAATTTTAAAATGGGCAAATGAGCTGAAAAGACATTTCTCAAAGGAAGACATACAAATGGCCAACAGGTACATGGAAAAAGCCTCAGTGTTCCTAATCGTCATGGAAATGTGAATCAAAACCACACTGAGATATCTCACCCCAGTTAGACTGGCCATTACCAGAAAGACAGAACAAATGCTGGTGAGGATACAGAGAAAAGGGAATTCCTCTACCCTGTTAGTGGGACTACAAATTAGTACAGCCATTACACAAAACAGTATGGAAGTTTCTCAAACAACTTCAGATACAAATACCATACAATCCAGCAATCCCACTACTAGGTATAATACCCAAAGGAATGGAAATCACCGTGTCAAATGGATACCTGCTCTCCCATGTTTACTGCAGCTCTATCTACAACAGCTAAGAGTTGAAACCAACCTAGATGTCCATCGTCAGACCACTGGATAAGGATAATGTGGTATACACACAATGGAATACTATTCTGCCATAAAAAGGAATGAACTTCTGCCACTCACAGCAACATGGATGAGCTTAGAGAAATTTGTGTTAAGTAAAATAAGCCAGGTACAGAAAGAGAAATATTGCATGTCCTCACTCATAAGTGAGAGCTAAAAAAGAAAAAAAGAAACAAACAAACAAACAACCACAATATTACACTGAACTTGCAGAAGAAGAGAACAGAACTATGGTAGTAGAGGTGGGAAAGAGGGGGGAGGAGGAGGAGGAGGGAGAAACTGGGTAATGGACACAAAGAATAATTATGTTTTGTAGTGATGAATATGCTAATAATCCTGATTTGATCATCACATATTGTACACAAATACTGTTAGCCAACTCTACCCTACAAATATGCATAATCAATTATGTTTCAATTAAAAAAGAAACATTTAGTACCTAAAAAATAAAGTATCTAAGAAAAACTTAGTATCTAATAAATTCTTAACATATTAAGAGGATTTTTTAAAAAGAAAATATCAAAACATATAACATAGATTCACAAAGAGTGAGAAGATATCAGTTTTATCATCATCATTACAAAAGGCATCGTGAAGCATCTTTCCACTCTACGTTCTAGATAGGAACTGCTTTTGAAAACTCAACTTAAAATTATGTAAAAGGAGGGCCAACCCCGTGGCTCACTCGGGAGAGTGAGGCGCTGGGAGCGCAGTGGCGCTCCCGCCGCGGGTTCGGATCCTATATAGGGATGGCCGGTGCGCTCACTGGCTGAGCGCGGTGCGGACGACACCAAGCCAAGGGTTGCGATCCCCTTACCGGTCACAAAGAAAAAAAAAATTATGTAAAAGGAAACATTAAAAAATTATGTGAAATGTTAGCCAAATCTAACAATTTTAGCTGTTATAAAAGAGTAATTTCAGTAGAAAATGGATGTCATGTCAACTGCAGGATAAGTCCAGATTTTAGGATTTCAAGAAAGCTGATATTCTTAATTATGAAAAGCAGGGAAGTTCATAGATTTATAGCCAAACATCTTATTATTTACCAAGTGTATTTTTTCTGGGTCTGAGTCTTTAAATATTTCATTTTAAAGTTTTATTCTGTATCTCTACATTACAATCAACTGTCATGTATCTGCCAATTATAAATCTCATCAGTATTCCAGGAGGCTTGTGTCTAAATTTTAAATGGCAAAAAGAAAACAGAATCATTCCAAACTTTCGTAATCTGCCAACATCTTAACGTAAATGAATCAAAAAGGTAAAGAATAGTTGCTACTATTCATTTTTCATAATCAAACATGGAGTAGATAAAAAGTCATGAACCTTTTTCTACTGAAATCTCAAACCACACCACAGAAATTTGAAGCCAGATCTTCCATCCATTTAATGTGATCACTAAAAGTAAGACAGAATTTTTGGACCTCAGGGCAAAGATAATCTAGGGGAGGAAGCTAATTCTGAATAACTTATGTCATTCCTGTGTTCAACACATATCCTCACTGGGAAGAAACTGGACAAGGAAGGATAAGTGATTTGCTAATGTATCTTAGCACCAGACAGACTAGCTAAAGGGATAATAGGTAGAATGTCTCAAACAACAAGGGACCCTGAATATCCTACTATTTGGCACATTCTCATGCATATGTTTCTACATGTATACAAGTCCTAAGTTCCTCACACTTTTTCCCTTCTGTTAGAGCTGTAATAACAAAGTGTCACACACTGGGTAGCTTAAACCACAGAAATTAATTTTCTCACAATTCTGGAGGCTAGAAGGCCAAGATCAAGGCATCAGCAGGTTTGGTTTCTGCAAGGCCTTTCTCTTTGGCTTGCAGATGGCCATGTTCCCGCTGTGTCCTCACATGGCCTTTTCTCTGTGCACGTGCATCCCTGGTGTCTCTTCATCTTCTTATAAGGACACCACTCATATTGGATTAAGGCCCACCCGCACAGCCTCATATCATCTCTTTAAAGACCCTAACTCCAAATAAAGTCATATTCTGAGGTACCAGAGTTAGAGTTTCAACTTACAAATGTTGGGGAACACACTTAGCCCATAACACTCTCACCTCCCTGAAATGTCATGACAAAGACTCATAAAAATCAAGGTATATAACAAGAATAGCAGTGGAAAAATTAGAAATGGCATAAACACCAAAAAATTCCTCATTAAGTCAAAGATGTAAACATGACAATAAAATGGATGCAGAGCAGTTATAATAAATCTGAACCAACCCTGAGATACAAATTCCTGAGTAAGCAATGAAAAACCCTTCAAGCAATGGAAGCACCTCATCTACTCACCAGTATCTACTGGCAGAGCTATATGCTGAGTTGGAATTTGCTTAGTACAAATTCTGTACTAAGTACTCAGATACATTAGTGTCATTTGTCTCACTCTGTACACTACTACAATTCAAATTACAAAATGGCTCCTCATCAGATCATATAAATTCACAAGTAGAACTGACTTCCTTTGTATAAGTAAGCATTTTTATCTTCATTATTATCTGATTTTCATTAATATTTACTTCCAAGTAAAATGTAGTAAGTTTTGCTTTATTATCTATTTTTCATTCTGAAAAACTTGGGAAAACCAAAAAGATTTCCATCTTGCCCTCTTCCTCTTTTCATTTCATTCTTAAATTGGCTTGATCTCATGTTCATGTTTCATACGGAATCTCCTGGAACTGAAAAGTTAAGGTATTAGCATTTCCAACTCACACTTACAAGACACACTGTTTGGAAAATATAAGGAAATGGTCAGGGCCACTCAGATGTTCAGAATCTTGCTACGCATTTGGTGTAAACAGGCACATGCGCCCAGGTGCTCCTTGGTTATTGTCTAATGTAATTGCGCATGTGCACCCAGGTGTCCTGGGTTATAGACTTAAGTATAAAGGATGAGTGGCTCTGCTCTACGCCACTCCCCCAGCCCCTGGAATACCCCCGGGCAGGCCACAGGGAGGCCGCTACTGCTGCTGGAGGCTGTTGCTGCAAGCTGTTGCTGCCAGTGCCTCCGGGATGCCCTGAGAGGCCACCACTGCTGCTGCTTTTGCTGCTGCTGAGGACTGAGCTCATGTGGTCTGCCAGTGGCTCTCAGGATCTTTCCCAATTACCTAGTGTGGACCTGCATGTGAGGGGTCTGGTGACCCAGCCTGGCATGTGAGGGGTTTGTAACTCAGACTGTACAATGGATTTGAAGGGTTTGAGCCCTAGCCCTGACGATACAAATGGAAACTTAGTATAACTAAAATAATGAAATATTTTGCCTTTAGTTATGAAATGCCTGGCCATACAATTAGCGTAGCTATTGCCTCAACCTGAAAACTGGTGTAGTCGTGTAGCTTTACACACAACTACAATTTAACTCAGTCCACGTGAGGCCAGAACAAAACAGTGAATGCTACCTTGGCCTCCACTGGAATAGTTTCTCACAGATGCCATTTCTCACTCCTACTGTATCTAAAATAGTTCACAGTATATGCTGCTCACATGAATGTCTGGCATTGGTCTGGTCAGGGCTCCCATTCTATTCTAGTACTGCTCATGGTCACAGCTTGGCAAACATTCACAATGTGCATTAAGCACTAAGTGCATAATGCTGTGAAGATACAGGAGGTGTTGTGGTGAATAACTTATACAGAGGTCTATCTACACCGAAATATATTTCAGTTGTCCAAAATGAGGAGAAAGAGGAAGAGATAGAAAGCAGGAATTAGAAGAAGAGGAGGATATTACCATTACAAACGTGATGGAGCCTTCTGAAACGACCCTACAAAGCCTAAATAAGCCTTAATAAAATCTCCAAGAGAGTGACAAGTTTGTAAGATATTCAGTTGATATTTATCTCTTTGTCATGCTCACCAACATAGAAGAGAATAAGATAAAGCCATGAAAAGCAGAATGGCCTTTTGAGATATAAAACACACTAAAAAATATAGAGCAGATTTGCCCAAAGGCCCTCACTGAATCACAGTAATATTTCTTAATCTGGGATGAATTTCATAGTATTAGATCTCACAGAATTATGGTTATACCTGGTCAGATGCTAGTTATTCCTAAGAATCTACACAGTTTACAAGTATGAAGGAAAGTAACCAATAAACCATGGCAGGACAGAATAGAGACACTCCCCAGGGAGACTGTTCATAAATATTCAGGCTGGACGGGCACTAGTAGTTAATGAACCCACAATAAGCTGAGGACAGCTTAACTACCCTACCAACCAGCATGCTATACCTGGAACTTTGCAGTTTACAAAAACCAGCACACCCGCACATTAGGAGGAACAAAAGTGCAGATGAGCACTATACGACCTTCCACCCATGATGCTAGACTAGAAAGGACAATGTTAAGGGGAAAATGACCCCACTGTGCATGAACAAAAGCTTCGGAAACTCAGGGATGCATGACAGGAAGCTGGTGCAACCTCACATCAGCCTATTAGGCCTTAATTACCCTAGATCCTCCCCCAAGGCCAAATATTCCTCCTCTTAGGATACAGAAACACCCCAGTCCCAAAGAACAGCATATAAACCCTTCCCCTAAGAATCCAGGGGCATTCCTCACTCACAGGGATGCTCAAGCACCCTTCCGCGCATACTTTTCCTTTACAATAAAGTCCTACTCTTTAAATGTTCCATCTTTCTGTCCCTCTTCCTTTTTCTTTCGCTGAGTAGGTGCTCCCCACAATGTGGATGCTACTCGGTCCTGTAAAAGATCTTTCTCCACAGTTTGCCCAAGAACCTGGAACTGTCATTCAACAACAGTTACTCTTTCCCCCCCGGAACCTGCTGAAGGGAAAATATAGGAAAATGGTCAGGGCCCCTCAGATGTTCAGAATCTTGCCGAGCATTTGCTGTAAATAGCCACATGCGCCCAGGTGTTCCTTGGTTACTATCTAATGTAATTGTGTATGGGCACCCAGGTGTCCTGGGTTATGGACCTAAGTACAAAGGACTAACAGCTCTGATACATGGCACTTCTCGGGACGCCCCAAGAGGTCACTGCCACTGCTGCTTCTGCTGCTACTGTTGCTGTGAGCTGCTGCTGAGGACTGACCTCCTGTCATTTGCCAGTGGCTCCTGGGATCTTTCCCAATTACCTAGCGTGGAACTGCATGTGAAGGGTTTCTGACCCAGTCTGTACAATGGGCTTGTGGAGTCTGTGAGCCCTAGCCCTAGCAATACACCTACTTAGAATATTTTATAGTGTCAGTCACATAAAAAATATTCATTTAACAATCACACTGAAGTATAATCAAAGTACTACCAATTTTAATTTGTTTATCCTGTTAAAATTAAAATCTTTTTACCCTAATATCTTAAGGTAAAAAAACAAAAATATCAATCTTGGTCCTAATTGCCTTATTTTAAACAATGGATGCTTTTGATCTCTAAGGATAATAAATACACTATCCCTAATCTATTAGATAGCCAGCAATTATTTTTAACTATTGGTAACAACATCACATTCTGTCTTTTACTGAAAAAAACTTTCAAGTACATTTTATTCAAACTACTCTATGTTGGGTTATATCTACAGGCCCCTAGATCCCATTCCTGTGCTCCTTTGTCTCTTCTTCCCACTTCTTATGTTCATATGTCCAGGTCCATTCACTTTTCCTTCATGGGAAAAACTCAGCCCTGATGCAATATGTATACACTTAAACTTACAACACAAATACTTTCCTGAAAATTTTTGTTATACAAAACATTTTCTTCTCAACTGCTTCTGCTTCTAAAATTTCTCATAATTAAATGTACATTCTCAGAAAAAAAATCTGAGAAACTGTATTCAAACATAAAGCAAACCTTGGAAAATAATTTCTGTATTCCCTGGATTTGGATTTTAATTCAAATTGTTAGATGATCTCAGAGGTTCCATTAGATTTTATAACCATAGCCATAAACAAAAACCTATCTTCTGGAGAAATAGGGAACTTGGACTTGGGTGTCAATTAACAGAGAATGAGGGAAAGGTGCCTTTTTTAATGGAGCCAGCATAATCTTGGTTCCAAAATCAAATAGAAATAATACAAGAAAAAAAATCCTCTTTCACTTGTCAATATAAAATTGAAATTCTAAGTAAAATACAAGTTTCCTAATTAGAGCAGATATTAAAAAAAAAAAGTGATCAAGTCCAGTTTACTGCAGGAATGAAAGAATGGCTTAATATCAGAATATGTATTAATGTACTTCTCTACATTAATGGATCAAAGAAAAAAAAAGCATTTGATAAAGTTCAACAGCTATAATAAAATTAGAAATAGAATAAACTTTCCTTATTTTAACAAAGTTATATACCAAATTCATCATTCTTAAATAAGAAATTTTTTAAGTATAAGGTATATGTGAGGATTAGAAGGGAAGTGACAAAACTGCTTTTATTTGGTAGCTATTTTCCCTGTTATCTGCTTTCTTTAGAAAGAAGGGATATCCATATAGCTCACCTAAAAGAAACATCACATTGCTAAGAAACTATGGGACTAGGAATACAATGAAACCCAGTCCTATCTACGCTGAAGAGAACTTGAAAATAAATGAGATTGACCTATGATTTAACCCAGCACACTGTTTTTTTTTTTTTTCCTTGTTTAGTTTTTGCTTAGAAATGTGAGGGAGACCCACACAAACTCCCAAATTGGTAAGAGCAACTGAGGAAACATTCCTAGGCCTGTATATCATATACCCCCGGCTGTATCAGATTACTCCTGCAGCATAGCCAGAATGGCTCCTTGCCTCAAAAAACAATTAGGGTTGCCTGGAAACTGGAAAGAACACCCCCCACACACTTTTTTTTAAAGAAAATGTAATTTTATTAATATTACTTTTTTACATTCTAGGATGTTGTTGCAGAGCAGTTGGGAGGGAAGGGGAGAGGTGAAAGGGGACGGAAATGTGATGGAAGAAGGAGGAAGGAGGAGGGGTGGGATTAAGGCCTGTGGCACTCCCCGCATTCCCACAGGGGAGACTGGGGGGCTTCCAGCGGTGGCTTGGTCATTGCCAGGCTGAAGACCCACACCTAATGGACCTTTCATGATCCTCATCACAGTAAAACAATGTGGTAGCATCATCTCTTGGTGCCCTACAGGAGAACTTCAAAGCAAAGGAAATTTATCCTTCCATTGGAGAGAACACTACAAACTGTTCTTTATAAGGTGAGTTCTTGTACTCATTCCTTATATGAAGGGATTTGTGTCCTGTGCCTGCATCTGTAAGTCAATCACCATCACCTATGTGAGAACTACTCACATGGTGTGTACATCCACTCACACTGGGTTCACATCCTGGCTCAGCCACCTAGAATCATGTGTCCTTGGGAAAGACACAATCAGTTTCTTCATTTGGAATACGTAATAACATTACTAACTATCCCACTGCCATGAGGAAACATAAGATAAAGTACGTAGCACATGTAAAGTGTATTGCACAGTACTGGCTCATAGTAAGTACTCAATAAATGTTGACTATTATTAGCTATTATCCCAAAGTTATCTTATTGGAAAATGTTAACATCCCATAAAGAGACCATTCCTACTGACTTTTCAATAACATTATGGCAAAGATTTAGTACTTATCAATGGCTTGCCTTGTCATTACATTAAAATCCTCGCTCTTTATATCTTAGCCTTGAACACCTTAAATGATTGGTCCCTGACTTTCTCTCCAAACTCATTTCCTGTTGTTCTCATCTTTCCTATCAATCTAAAAAATGTCAACTACTGGTCTGTCTTTCCCTCAAATATGCCATAATGCCATATTGCAGTCCCATCTCAAATATGCTACCACTTTGGCCTGGAAAGCTTTGTCCCCTAAGGCTACCTCCTTTTTATGATTTAAGTTTCACCCAAAAGGTCACTTCCTCAGAGGTTTTCTCTGACTGCTCTACATGCAACCTTCTATTCTCTGCTTAACCTTTTGCTTTATTTTAGCTTTATTTAAACTTTATTCTTAACTCATTACTACATAAAACTGTATTATTTATTTTATTAATATTTAAGGTAAAGACTGTCTGTCTCCCAGCACTCACCTCTACTGGAATGTTAGCCCCATGAAGGCAGAGACTTAGATCACAGAGTGTAACTGGCACATAGTGAGCATTCTATATTTGCTTAGTGAACCAGATATTTGGGGCGATCTTCCACAGCTTAGGCCATAACTAATTACTACCCTCAGAGTCAAAGGCCAAGAAAAAGTCAGTCAAACTGCAAACCATCTGAATTTATTACTGGTAGGTTTCTCTAAAAAATGGTAAAGACTATATATAATGGAGTGTACGGTTAAATCTCACTGATCCTCACATAGAACTGTGGCCAAAGAAAGCCTGACTTGTACAGTGTGGAAAGAAAACTGGCATTCATTTTCAAAGGTACGATAAACTACTAAGTCAATAATTTGGGTAGGGAACTGAAGAATTGGCTTTTTAAGAAACAGAATAAACTACATGCTGTACCCAGGAAAATGATGTCATCCCCGTAGAACTTTATTCAAACAGTTGTTTAGAAGATAAACAAAGTTAAGTAGGTTTCTTTTATACCCTATTCAAAACCTTTTAAATGTTTCTTGTGGATCACTGGCCTGGGAATATAACAAAGTTTCTCAAACTTATTTGATCACAGAATGCCTTTTTCAAACTTCCAATTTACACATCCTGGAAATCAGTTTGGGAAAAGCTGCTGAAGAGTTCATATAAGTTACTGTGTTAGCAACTATGAGAGCTCTCCATTCAGACTAACCCATAAATAGTTTTAAGAACAATAGTCTTTTCCCTAACTGCTAAATTCAGCTTAGATTTTTAACCAGAATACCTGAATCCTCTGTGTTTTAATAGTGTATTTGTTTTTTTTTTCCAGTATTAATACCATTTTAAAATTCATTTTCTTACCTTACTACACTGTATAAAGTCTCTAAATCTATGCTGCATAAAGTCTCTAAATAGTTACGGGCATCTCTGTCTTGTTTCCTATTTAAATGCAAGTAGTTTCAGTACTCCAATATTTAATACAATATTTACTATTATAATTTTGATCAGGTTTAGGTCATTTCTTCCTATTCATATTTTACTTACAACTTTTACTGCAAAAGTGCTAAATTTTATCAAATGTCCATTTTATCACATATTAAAATCATATTATTATTTCCTCCTTTCACTTGTTAAATAATGAAGTATACTGAAATCTCCTGATGGTAAAATGTCCTTGCACCGCTAGAATAAACCTTATTTGGTCATGGCATACTATTTATTTAGATTGATAAATGTGAATTCTTAATGCTGAATTAAGAAATGTAACTTTAAACATACATAGTTTAAGTGTTTAGGAAGATAAGTATGCTGTAATAAGAGAAAATAAGAAAAGAAATTAGCACTACATAATTCTATTTAGAGAAATTTTAATCAAATGTATATATCCTGTTTTAGTCACATTCTTATTTGTATAGATTGACAAATTTCAGTTTCTTTTACATGAAATTATTTTTTTAATTCCTCTATGAAAGTGAAATTATCTCTTTTGTCCCTTATTCTAAAGATAATCCCAGAAAACATCAATATCCAATGATGTGAACTGAAATTTTGAATGTTAATGAGGCAAATAATAAGTATCAGAAAGTTAAAAGATGAAAGACAAAATAACCTGAAAGCCAAATAATGTATTAGATAAAAAAATTTTATCTGAAAATTTATCTAAAAAATTTATCTATTTTTTTTATTTTAGATTTTAAAAAAGTACTTTTTAAAATCTAAAATACTGGTCTACCTAAATAATGCTGTCTATATTTTTTATTTGGTAACTTTTTTATTGTAATTTTCTCTGTAATGTTACAAATAGTGCATTCTTGTGAACTACTCGTATTACTAAAATGAGTAATGATGAATATGCTAATTATCCTGATTTGATCTTCACATATTGTACACGAGTACTGATAGTCAACTCTCTACTCCACAAATACGTATAATAAATTGTTTCAATTTTCTAATAAATACTAAAATAGGGCCAGCCTGTGGCTCACTTGGGAGAGTGTGGTGCTGATAACACCAAGGCCATGGGTTCGGATCCCCATATAGGGATGGCCAGTTCACTCACTTGGGAGAACATGATGCTGACAACACCAAGTCAAGGGTTAAGATCCCCTTACCGGTCATCTTTTAAAAAAATTAAAATAAAAATACTAAAATGAATCATACAACATAACAATACAGGGAAAAGCTGTTCTAATATTCCCTATAACATTTCTGAATCCTAGACCAGCAGATATAAATGAAAAGAATCTCAATAACCATTTAATCAATCTTTTCAGTTATTACTTTCAAAGAACAATCATTTAACCAATAAGCTTATGGTAGTTATTAGACACAGATGGAAATCAGTCTTTACTATAAAAAGTAAGAAATTATTAGTCACAACTTCAAAGCCATTTGGGTACACTTAACAGCATCAATCTGATCCACTGTGTTCCTGGATAAATTTTACTGGAATTTATAACAACTCTCATTTTCACAATGTGCATATTTATTTAATTAAAACTTACACTATGAGCTAAAACCAAAGTGAAGTTAAGAAAAAGAATATATAAACATCAGGACTCCTGATACTCTATTTCCTACTTTACTGCCAAGATTACAATATAAATATTAAGGAAAATACTGAAAGATATGAATATATTAGATGAATTATCAACAATACTCACGCATCATTTGAGCAAGTCATAAATTCTCCCTTTATTTTGGGATGCCATGAGCCAGTATGAAGCATTGCTGTGTGACCCTTAAAAAAAATAACAACAAAGGAAAAAAAGATATTTTAAAAAGATTAAAAAACCAAAAAAGACTAGAAACTGACATATCATGTTTAAAAGTAAAACTTTTTAGTCCTCCCAAAAGCACACTATTTTAATTACAAACTGATATTATTTTATCCCAATTTTATCTCATGACATGCTTTGTTTATTTCACTTTGTTTTAATTCACTTCTGTACCACTCCCCACCCACACCAAGAATTAGTACAGTGCTTGCATTAACAGGTGCTTAATAAGGTGGAAAATAGGGGAAAATGACATCTCTTTATGAAAAAAAGAAAATATTAAACCATAATAAGAAAGACAGATACGCCCTTCTTTTAAAGATCATGACTCTTTTCTTCAATGGAAAATAATTAAGAAGAACAGAAAGCATTTACAAATCAGCAAGCCAAAGTCATGAGATTGGGAGAAAAAAAATCCATATTTTCTAAAAACATGTCAACAATATTGACTCTACAATACATCTGTAAGAATAAATACGTGAGAAAAGGAAAAACATATTTAAAATGATTCAGGGAATATGAACCTGGTTGGGAGAATCAAGATGGCAGAATAGACAGACAGTCCCCAGCATCACTCTCTCCCACAATCAACCAAGGTACAACTATTAAAAAGCAAAGACTATCAAACTGGGGCCACTAGAACTCAGGAGAAGAGGAGGAGAGACCTACAGAGTTCATGAAGGCAGGAGAAGTCAAAATGAGAGAAAGAAGGAATGCTCTGACCGTTTCAAGCCCCAGCCATTTCAAGGCTGGCCCTGGTGAGCACACAGAGCAAGAGCTGGCAACAACCGCAGCTGTGCCCTTTGAGTGAAGTTGCTTGGAGACTGCAGGGGAGAGGAGGGGCTTGGTGGACCCCAGGCCAGCAAGACCACTGACACGGTTCCCATGGACCCACATACGAGCGAAGGGCCACAGAAAACTGAAAAAAGGAGCCACTCAAAGGTTGGTGAGTCATCACAAGGGACTGGTGCATGGCCCACCCCATGGGAAATACTTGGAGTACGGAGGCTGGGGAGACAGGCCCACCAAGAGAACACTGGGGCACAATATGGACAGCTGATCTGCCCACCAATCAGCACAGGACCACTCAAGAGAGACTGATCAGGAATAAAGAACTACAGGGAGTACAGTTTGCTGAAAAGACTCTGCCCAGAGCAGAGTTTCCACACAACCCAGGTGTATTAAACCTCACAAGACCCAGAAATGCTTAAAATGTCAATGATTAAAACCTGAACTGCACAAAAAGCCTTCCCCAGGGAATCATCAGCAAAACAGCAATTTAATTCAACCACAGGGCTCAAGGGCTATTCCCCACAGGAAGCTCCCCCATTTTAGAAGTAAGAAAAGGACAACAAATTAGTTCCAGTGCAGACTTTAAGTAATGGGAGTAGCTAACAATCCAACACAGAACTGAAAAAAAAAAAAAAAAAAAAAACCCACAGACCACAAAGTTCTGATATTAATCAGTAAAGGTCTAACACCACCAAAGAACACCTATGAAACCTAGAAGAGCTGGAAGCCCCCCAGGTTCCCAAGCCAGGGTGAGAGGGCCTGAGGGCCTCAGCCACAGCCCCCAGACATCCGCATCCAGCCCTGTGATGACCAAGCCTCCACAGAAGCCCCCCTGGCTCCTGACCTGGGGTGGGGGTGGGGCCGAAGGCCTCAGCCATGCTCCCCCTGACATGCACAACTAGACCAACTAAGGAGCCAGCAATGAGCCAGCCCTGGCCCCCCAACACCAACCTCTATTCCTCTCTCTCCTCCCCCTCCCCTTCTTTAGCAACATCTTAGAATGTAAAATAATAATAATAAATAAATTTTTAAAAAATAAATTGAAAATAAAATGATTCAGGAAAATTAGGTCTACTAAATACAGAGAATACAAAAACACTATAATTAAAACAATGTGATATTGGTATAAAAACTGACAAACACCAAATCAACCACAGAGTACATACCAAACATAAACATACATGCTCTCAATCTCTCTCTCTCTCTCTCTCTCTCTCTCTCTCTCTCTCTCTCTCTCTATATATATATATATATATATATATATATCTCATTCCCCTTTAGGTAGCAAAGTCAGATAGAGTGGTCTCACACAATAAGACAGATTCAGGTGGGGCAGAAAAGAGCCTAACACTTTTTAGAATAATAATGGAAGTATCTTTTTCTGACAGGATCCAAAATAAAGCTATGCTAAAAGAAACAAAATGTACATATTTAAATAACTGAGAAGAAAAACAATGGTAACTCTCTGAAAACAATGAATTGGAACCAGAACCCAAACAAGGCCATTGAGATCATCTCCAGTCCAAGTTGCCCACAATGCCTCAAATAGTATCTGGTCAAGTCCTGACTTTCTGCTCATTTTTACAGGATACAAATGGGGACCACAGACGTGGAGACTCTCAGACTGCAGTAGGGAGGCATGGATTAAAGCAATGACCAGAGTGACTAGATAGGAAGTTTGAGATCCAATTTTCTACACTTGAACTCAAGACTTGTACATCGAACTATTAACTTGACATTTCTACTTGCATATCATAAGCATTTCACACATAATAGGTCCAAAAGGGAAATCATTCTTCCTGCCACTTCATTTTTAATCTATTTCTCTCCTAGTTGTTCAACCTACAAACTTGAAAGTTGTCTATTTTTTTTTTTTTTTTGACCGGTAAGGGGATCGCAACCCTCTGCATGGTGTGGTCCGCACCATGCTCAGCCAGTAAGCACACCGGCCATCCTTATATAGGATCCGAACCCGCGGCCTCAGCACTACCAGAGCCGCACTCTCCCAAGTGGGCCACGGGGCCAGCCCTATTTTTTATTTTTTAAAAGATGACCGGTAGGGGGATCTTAACCCTTGACTTAGTGTTGTCAGCACCATGCTCTCCCAAGTGAGCCAACCAGCCACCCCTACACAGGGATCTGAACCCGTGGCCTTGATGTTATCAGCACCACACTCTCCCAAGTGAGCCACGGGATGGCCCTGAAAGTTGTATTTAAATACTCCTATAACCATAACCCCAAAACCTCTCTATCCACCCTGATTCAGTCTACCAACTAGTTTGTCAATTTTATCCAAAATGCATCTCAAATCTATCCACTTCTGTCTTTTTCAACACTATCAACTCCTGTACGAGCCCACATTATATCATGCTTCTACATCAGTTATTATGTACTGTAACAGGTCTGTTACTAGTCTCTCTGCTTTCACTCTTACCTGTGTTCTATACAGCAATCAGAGTAATCCTTTAAAAATATAATTCTAAATATACCACTTCTCTGTCTATAAGCCTATACTGGTTTTCCAACCTCTTTACACAGTCAGCAACAAATTTTAATTTATGGTTCCTGCTTTCCTTGAAACTTCGCTTATTTCTGTTCCCTCCTGCCCAACATGTTTCAGCCACTGCTCTCCTTTCAGTTCCTCCAGTACAACCCATATCAGGGCCTTCTCACACACCTTTCTGCTGGAAAGCTCTTTTTTCCACTTTCTCGTGACTGGCTTTTTACTCATTCTTCCAATCTCAATTTACATGTCCCTGGCTCAAATAAGTATTCCCTGGCCCTCTATCTACATGGCCCAACCCATTGTTCTTTACCACAGTTCCTGTGCATTCCCTTAATAACAGCTATCATAATTTGTAATTCTTTAATCATTTCTTATTTGATTTTTGAAACAGTGATAACGTTTTACATATTTACAATAAACAAGTAAGTTTGGGGAAACCTAAAATTGACTATAAACTGAAACAAATGAACCATACTGTATTTCAGATGAGCAACACATACAGTGAAAGGATAAACAGCAGGTAATAACTCAAGTTAACTATACACCCTATGCTGGGTTGAATGGTGGCACCCAAAAAGATATGTCCACATCCTAATCCCTAGAATCTGTGAATGTAACCTTATTTGGAAAAAGAGTATTTGCAAATATCACTATGAATCTCTAAATAAGTTACCTGGGCAGGCCCTAAATCCAATGGCAAATGTCCTTATAAGAGACAGAAGAGAAGACACAGAAAAAGAAAAGACTATGTAAAGATGGAAGCAGACCCTGGAGTTAGGGAGCCACAAGCCAAAGAACACCTGGAGTCACCAGAAGCTGAAAGAGCAAAGGAAGAATTCTCCCCTAGAACTATTGGAGGGAGTATGATCCTGGCAACACCTTGATTTTGGACTTCAGGTCTCCAGAATTGTGCAAGAATAAATTTCTGTTGTTTTACGCTGCCAAGTTTGTGGTAATTAACTACAGTAGCCCTGGGAACCTAATATATACTCTCAGTTTAAGACCAAAAGGACTGTAAATAAATATTGAATTATAGTTAATACATTTGTTTCTTTTTTGCAGTGGTATGCATTAACAATTCTGAAACTGCTTTCAATATGATGAAGAATTAAGCCAATGAAGAATATGTTGAGGATAATGGGAGTCAGGTTTCTCACTGTTGGAGAACAGGGTTACAAAAGCAGAAAGAAGGAAGACTAGAATGAACTATGAGGTGTTTGAGTGAAATTAGGGGTATCAACATGAATTCATGATTTTTAATAGGTAGACATAAATACTGGTGTGTATGTATGTGTGTGCATATTATTCACTATCTCTATACGCTGAGAAGGTCTAGAAACAATACACTCCAGCAAAACTAGCACAGAGATCCCAGTTTCTAACCATCATTCTTCACTAAAAGGAACCAGGGTTTCTTGGAGACATTATTGATTATAGGGCTGGGGTAGGAAAAGAAATAAGATAAACATGAAACATTCTTTTGCACCAAAAAATAAGAAAGCACTGCAAAAATGATGGGGACATGTTAAAAGGATAAAGCATTGGTTGAAGGGGCTTCCTTCCACTAGCTAAATATGGAAAAATTAAGGCATCAAAATAAATAACTTTAGTAATGAATTATAAGCCATTTATTAAAATAAGAACTCTTGAGTGCACACTAATATAATAAACAAATAAATAAAAGAAAGCTCTTCCTTATAGTAGAATGCTATTGATAAATATAAAATGAACAATGGAGTCAGAAAAATCACTATTTTCCAATCATCACAGTAATAACTGACTCAGGCAAGAATCAATGGGTGCTAAAATCAGTGGAGGAAAGTTTGAAAATAAAGAGGATACATGGTCTCAAACTCTTCTGAAATTACTTAATAGTTACAAAGAGAAAACAGTAACTTAGTGGACAATAAAAAATAGTGGAAAGACCTGGTAGACACCACCTCAAAAAAGTTGCCCAGGTTAACATCATCAATAACGGGACCAACTGATAACATGTACTTCCTGATATGATGACATAAGATACAATATCATTTCTGTAGTAGTCCTCCTAAAAATGCATAATGTGACTCAAATTATGAGGAAAAACAGGTAAAACCAAATTCTACATCTTATAAAATAACTGATCAATAGATTTCAAAAATGTCAAGGAAAAAAAAAGACCAGAAAGGCAGAGGAGCCATTCCCAATTAAAGGAGACAAAAGACATGATGACTATATACAATGTGTGGTCTTGATCAGAGCCTGAAACTGGTGGGAAATAGTTATAAAGATTGTTGAGACAACTGGTGAAACTTGAATGTGGAGTATGGATTAGACAGTATTTTATCAATGTTATTAATTCATGGTTACGGAAGAAAATGTAATGTTATTATAAAAACCACACTGAAGAATTTAAGAGTAAAGGAGCATGATGTTGGCAACTTTCAAAAGTTTGGGAAAATTAAACACACATATATGTAATGTATATGCATGTTCATACACCTGTGTGTGTGTGCATGCACGTGTGTGCATGGATGGGGGAGGGAGGGTTGGTTAGTTTGTGCCAGTTGAGGGAGGAAGAGAGGAGAGAAGAGGAAAGAGGAAAGAAAAGGTAAGGAGAAGATAATGTAGCAAAATATTAGCAATTGGTAAATCTGACAAAATGGTATAAAGCAGCTCTGGTATAAAATGATATCTGGTTAAAAAAAATTGTCTAAAAAAAATTTTTACAACTTTTCTGTAGGCTTAAAATTATACCAAAATAAATACTTATTTAAAAAAGTATTCTGGCTGTCTCTGAAGGAAAGCCTGTTGCAAAGAAAAAAGTGGAATATGTAGGGCCAGCTGGGAAGATATTAATGTGGATCATGTGAAAATTGACAATGGCTTTGACAAGGGAGCAGCAGTAAAGTGTTGAAAAATGAGTAGATCTGAGATTTATTTTAAAGGCAGAGACAACAGGATTCCCTAAGAAACTTGATCTGGGCTGTAATCACAGATGATGCCAAGGTTTTTGAACTGAGCAACTGTGAACAGGGTGGCTATACAAATTTATGTCATTTTTTCTGGCCACAGAAAACATGAACCTCCTTCTTTACTCATATTTAGGGAATTCCCCCAACAAATGAGTCTTGGCAGAAAGCAAAGATTCGACAAGCAAAAAAGTCAGATGCTAACTTTGCCAGCCTCCTGTAGAGATATGACAGAGGAATGAAATGTACCTCTAGCCATCACATACACTTGAGCTCTGACTCTTGGACTATGGAGCACTCTCTCTCCTTAGACCCAACAGTATTGCAACTCCTGCAAGACAAAGTTCCCTGCTTGAAAGTGGCAGAGGTGCTAACTGTGGCATCCAATGTCTGGCAGTGACCATCACAATTTCATCAGCAAACCAGGTCTGCAGCACTGTTTGAGGCACTGATCCTGCATATTCACCTCAAGTGTAACTCACCAGTCCATTTAGCATTCCCACTACACATAAATAGAGTCTACATGCAGCTCAGAATGGATACCAAAACCCTAGCTTATACTTTTGATCACAGAACTGGAATGAATTAAAATATATGTTACAGGAGGTTCCACTTCCACTCAAGATGGAGCACACTCACTACTCTATTTCTTCATCTGATTACAAAAAAAAAAAAAAAAAACTGAACAGAATATAGAAAGCAACTACCAGAAGCCTCTGAATAGTGGGTGATAGAAGGCAGAAAAGGTATGGAATACAGGTGTTAAGGGGCTATGAGGTGGATGAGTTTCCTGGGGATGTTTTTTGCCTTCTGCAAATCCCAGCTTAGGCTTTGGAACAGCCCACAACTGACAACAGAGAGCCAGATTAGATAGGAGGGATTCCAAGAAAAGGCCACTCTCTCTAGTGGAAGACCAATGATGGGAACATGGGTAGGGAATATGAAGGACTTGTGGGACAAAGCCCTTATGACCTGACCTACCCTATGCCAAGCAAGCACAAGCAACAAAGGCACCATCCCCCCTCAGTGCTAGCACCAGAAATGGCAGTAGCCCTTATGAGTCAAAGAACTCACACAACTTACTTACTGTACCAGGAGAGCACTGGCTGTGAAGTGGCATCTCTTACCCTTCCAAACAGCAACAGTAGCCCTGTTGACTTTCCCTACCCTACAAGAGACGAGTGCCAGCAACAACACAACAGCTGCCTTCCTCAGTGACAGAAGCAACCCTGCAGGGATGATATGTATTGGCTGTCCTCACCCTGCACCAAGAGAGTGCCAACAACAAAGAACCATGGTGCCTCTTCCTGTTCCCCAATAGCAGCAATGACAGTGACTCCTGTAGGGTAGAGCACTTTTGGTGCTCCATGCCCTCTACTGGGCCAACGTTAGCAACAAGGCAGATCGCTTGCTCCTTCCTGCTATGCAATAGCATTTACAGGGAAGAACCCTTCTGATACTCCATGCTCTACATCAGAAAAACACCAACAACAGAGTAACATCACTCCCTTGTCTCACCAACAAACAGAAGCAGCTAGTGCAGTGTAGGGTAATTTTGAATTACCTACCCCACTGTAGTTTGCCCAGAGACATAAACAGTGATGGGAAGTAAGTGCTGCATAGGATAAATCTCTAGTTTTCTAACAAGAACATCAGAACAGAAAACTCCTGGGAAAGAGGGTAAAAGAAAAGCATGGAATGAAGGGTGAAGGAAGGTGGAAAAAGATATCCAATAAATCTGTACAAAAAGTCCTGAGTTCACACCAGAGCTGCACATGTGTGAAACTTACCAGAATCAGCATAGGAAAAACACTGAGAACTGAAGACAGGGTAGACTACTTTCCAGGTTCCACACCGGATCCTGGGTAGCCCACACAAAGGGCCAACCAGAATAGCACTACAAAGGCTTTCAAAATTAAACCAATATTGGAAGGGAAAATAGCTCAGAATGTTGGAGAGAGCAGGTCTGAAGCCATGTTGGGATATAAAACTGTACAGGTTATAGGCAAATTTTTAAAAAAACAGTTTTGTTTTTTCTTGTCATGCACTTCTTAGAGTCCCCTCTTTTCCCATGGTTGTATGATATTTTGAATCTTGGTTATAGGGCAAGATGAGGTTATTTATATTAATGTAAAGTTGCTTTCCAGCCAGCCTGGAGCAGTAGACTTGCATGTACTATTCAGACACTGGGAAACCACGGAAGACATCAGTAAAGCTATGGTGAGTCCACCCCTCCAGGAGGACCATGAAATAACAGCAAGGACAGGAGCAGAAACCAGATGAAGTTCTTTGCACCTGAGACCTTGCATGAAGCCCTCACTGCTCCCGTGCCCCTCCCTCCTGCTTTTCATTTTCCCATGTTCCATTCCCTCAACCTCCTCTTTAAAAACCCCTCAGTAAACCTGAACATTTGAAATGGCTTTAGCCTGGCCGTTCTCCTTCAGGTTTACCAGAGAAATGGGTTAGCCTAACATCTCTCCTCAGGTCACTGGTATTCCTGAATAAAAGCTTACTTCCATTTTCACCAACATTTGACTTTCGTGTTGTTTGTTTTTTGTTTGGGGGCAGGCAGCCAGACCTGTGAGTTTGGCATCAATTTTGGGGAGCCTCAGTCAGGAGCTGAGTGTGCCCTGTAACAACAGGAGGCAGGTCAGGATCTGAAGTCTAAAACTAATCAGGTCGACTGTCAACTATTTAAAGAAATCTTTTAATTAAAATTAAAATTAAACACACACACACACACACACACACACACACACACACACACACACCCAAACAACCTCTATTTAAAGAAATTTTTTAATTAAAATTAAAATTAAAATTAAACACACACACACACACACCAGGTTTTGGGCAGGACTCAGAATCTCATAACATAATTAAAAATATCAAGAACACAATACGAATTTAAATATACAAAGAAGGAGGAAAACCTAACCAGCTCTCAAGAAATAAGACAAAAGATGCCAACCACAAGATAACCCAAATGTTGGAATGACCAGAAAAAGACTTTAAATCAGTGTGTGTAACCATGCTAAAAAAGGGGAAAGCAAGCACTTTTGAAACAAATGCAAACATGGAAGTACTCAGCAAAGCTAGAAATTTGGTTGTATTGAAAAATAAAATAATGGAAATTAAAACTTCACTAGAGGGGCCCAATAGTAGAATGGAAATGTCAGAGGAAAGAGTCAGTGAACTAAGAAAAGGACCAGAAAAACTAATAAAACAGCTAAATGTTGACAGAAGCATCTAAGAGAGTACAGAAATGCAGCAGGAGACTCATGAGATTCCTATGAAGCACAAAAGCCCAGGACAGCAGCATAAAGAGTAGAGGGAAGCACACAGCCTCAGTCACCATGTGTCTGCACCACTGGGATTGGCATAGGAGGGACCCTTCCTTGAAGGGGGAAAACACAGAATGAGGGCCCACACCAACACTCATCCTTACCACAGGCCTACAGTTCGCATGCAGGAAGATTCCACAGCCCTTGCAAGCCCGGAGCCAAGTGTGGGGAGCTGCTTAGAATATACCTGCTGCATTTCTCCAGAACGAGAGCACACACTGAGAACTCCCCACCCCCCACTCGAGACCCAAGCTGATGCAGTACTGTGCCACTGCAGAAGCACACCCTTCCCTGGGGGCCAGTAAACATTGTGTTTCCCAGTCTTAAGGCTCCACCATCATCCCAAAGCATGTACAGGAGAGGCTAAATGCCAGGCCTGACTCCAGTGGCTCAAAGCCTGGGCCCAGGAGTGGCAGTGACTACAGTCCCGCACATCTGGGAAGCCAACCCCAGGCCAGCAGAACTGCTGCACCCCACATGCCTAGCCACAGATCAGACAGGCAGACCCACCTCTGGCAGACTGCCCTGCTTCCTTCACCTCCCCGCACTGAGAGCCAACTGGATTCTGTACGCAAGAATCCCCAACCCAGAAAACCAGTTCACAGGTTCCCACCCTAAAGACACTCCCCCGAGCTGGATGAAACCAAAGCACATCCACATCCTTACAGAGAAGCAGACAGGCGGTTTCACCCTTAACAGGCCCTCCTCACAACCTCACCCACTGACCAAGAAGCTGCTGGAGAAGCCCCCCCTCTGGAGCCTTGACTTGTGGCCTTGCCCATTACCCAAGAAGCAGTTGGCCATGCCTCCTCTCTACAGGCCCACCAAACAGCTTCGCCTACCACCTGAGAAGTGGCTGGCTGGGCCACCTCTCTGCAGGCCCACCTAGAGGCCCCAGCCACCACCCAAGAGGCAGCTCAATAGCCCCACCCTTGGCAGACCTGTTCCCCAATGACCTCTAACCTGGTCCCAAGAAGTGGTGTAGCAAACGGGCCCCCAGCAGATCTGCAACCAGCTAGACAAGCTAAAGCATGCCCATGCCCCTGGCTCAGAGAAACACCTCAGCTGTCACACCCCTCGCAGTCCAGTCCCTGGGTCTTTGAGCCATCGCATGCTCATGCATCCAAATGAGAAACAACCTTGCTGACATGACCCTGGAAGATCTGCCCCCATCAGAGAATCAGCACAGTGACCCTTCCACCAGCAAACCAGTCCCAGAGACCCTCTAACATGACACATGCCCATGACCCCAGCCTGAGAATCACTCCAGCAACTCCATCCCCAGTGAGCCAACTGCTGAGACTATCTACAGTGTGCACACACACACTCCTGGCCTGACAACCAACCCAGTAAGCCCACCCCCAATAAAGTTGTGCCACTGCCACTACAAACCTTCAAAGCACAGGCCGCTGAGGCACTCACAGACATAACAAAAGTAGATTACAGCTGAAGAAACTACAGAGCCTACACTACTTCATCCATCCAGAACAAAGCCATTGTATCCTACCCAATCAACACCTAGGATACATCCGCAGGTGAAAGTCTTTTCCTACACAAGCCACTCTAAAAAACTCAAAGAGTTGACTTTTCCCCCAGATGTACAGATATCAACACAGAAAAAAGCGTGAAAAAACAAGAAAACATGACACCACCAAAGAATCATAATGCTCCAGTAACAGATCCCAAAGAACCAGAATTTCCCAGAAAAGGAACTGAAATTAATAATCTCAAGGAAACTCACTGAGATACAAGAGAATACAAATAATTCAAAGATATCAGAAAAACAATTCATGATTAGAATGAGAAATTTAACAGAGATAGATACCATCTAAAAAAATCAAACAGAAATCTTGGAATTTAAGATCTCATCAAATAAAATAAAAAATGCATCCAAGAATCTCAACAACAGACTAGATCAAGTAAATTAAAAAATTTCTGATCTTAAAGACAGCTGTTTTGAAATAACCCAGGAAGACAAAAATAAAAAGAATAGAAAAGAATGAATAAAACCTACCACATTCATGGGATACTATTAAGTGAACAAATTTCAAATTATAGGCATTCTGGAAGGACAAGGGGAAAAAAGGTTATTGAAAGCCTATTTAATGAGATAATAGCTGAAAAATTCCCTAGTCTTGGGAAAGATATGAATATCCAAATCCAGAAAGCTCAAAGGTCTCCAAATAGATACAACCCAGAAAGGTCCCCTCAAAGCACATTGCAGTTAAACTCAAAAGTTAAAGGCAAAGAGCAAATTCTAAAAACAGCAAAAGCATCAAGTCACATATAAGGGAAACCCCATTAGACTAACAGCAGGCTTCTCAGCAGAAATCCTACAGGCCAGAGCGATTAATGGGGTTTTGTTTCATAGGATTGTTAAGGAGGAAGCTGTGTGGTTGGTGTTTAAATTTAGTATGCTAAAGGTAGTAAGTGTGAGTAGAATATAAATTAGTAGGTTGAGAACTATGGTAGGGGGATTGTAGATAAGGATGGCTGTGGTTCAGCCTATGTGTGAGATTGATGAGTAGGCTATAATTTTTCGTAGTTGCATCTGGTTGAGTCCTCCTCAGCCTCCTACTAGAATAGATGAGGTGGCAGTGATTAGGATGATATAGGGATTAAGCAGTGGTGCTATTTGAAATATAATTGAGATGGGGGCTAGTTTTTGTCATGTCAGTAGGACTATGCCTGATGTTAGGGGGACTCCTTGTGTGACTTCTGGAACTCAGAAGTGAAAGGGGGATAGGCCTAGTTTTATAGTTAATGCTAGTGTTAGTAGCGAGGTTGCTAGGGGGTTGTCTGTGTTTGTGATTGTTCATTGTCCTGAGTTTGTTGAGTTGATTAGGATGGCTATTATTAGGAGTATGGATGCCGTTGTTTGTGTGAGGAAATATTTGGTGGCCGCTTCTGTTGATCGTGGGTTGGTTTTTTTTGTTAAAATAGGGATGAGGGCTAGCGTGCTTATTTCTAGTCCAGTTCAGGCTAGTAGTCAGTGGGAGCTTAATATTGTGAGTATGGTGCTTGCGAATAGGGTTGTAAGGATGGTGAAAAAAGTTGTGGGTTTGCCACACACTTACTGCCATCTGATCTTTGACAAAGGCACCAAGCCTATTCACTGGGGAAGGGATTGCCTCTTCAGCAAGTGGTGCTGGGATAACTGGATATCGATATGCAGGAGAATGAAACTAGATCCATACCTCTCACCGTATACTAAAATCAACTCAAAATGGATTAAGGATTTAAATATACACCCTGAGACAATAAAACTTCTTAAAGAAAACATAGGGGAAACACTTCAGGAAATAGGACTGGGCACAGACTTCATGAATACGACCCCAAAAGCACGGGCAACCAAAGGAAAAATAAACAAATGGGATTATATCAAACTAAAAAGCTTCTGCACAGCAAAAGAAACAATTAAAAGAGTTAAAAGACAACCAACAGAGTGGGAGAAAATATTTGCAAAATATACATCTGACAAAGGATTAATATCCAGAATATATAAGGAACTCAAACAACTTTACAAGAAGAAAACAAGCAACCCAATTAAAAAATGGGCAAAAGAGCTAAGTAGGCATTTCTCTAAGGAAGATATACAAATGGCCAACAGACATATGAAAAAATGCTCAACATCACTCAGCATCTGGGAAATGCAAATCAAAACCACATTGAGATACCATCTAACCCCAGTTAGGATGGCTAAAATCCAAAAGACTATGAACGATAAATGCTGGCGAGGCTGCGGAGAAAAAGGAACTCTCATACATTGTTGGTGGGACTGCAAAATGGTGCAGCCTCTATGGAAAATGGTATGGAGGTTCCTTAAACAATTGCAAATAGATCTACCATACGACCCAGCCATCCCACTGTTGGGAATATACCCAGAGGAATGGAAATCATCAAGTCGAAGGTATACCTGTTCCCCAATGTTCATCGCAGCACTCTTTACAATAGCCAAGAGTTGGAACCAGCCCAAATGCCCATCATCAGATGAGTGGATACGGAAAATGTGGTGCATCTACACAATGGAATACTACTCAGCTATAAAAACGAATGAAATACTGCCATTTGCAACAACATGGATGGACCTCGAGAGAATTATATTAAGTGAAACAAGTCAGGCACAGAAAGAGAAATACCACATGTTCTCACTTATTGGTGGGAGCTAAAAATTAATATATAAATTCACACACACACATACACACATACACACACAAACCGGGGGGGGGGGGGAGAAGATATAACAACCACAATTATTTGAAGTTGATACAACAAACAAACAGAAAGGACATGGTTGGGGGGGAGGGGGGAGGGAGAAGGGGGGGAGGTTTTGGTGATGGGGAGCATTAATCAGCTACAATGTATATCGACAAAATAAAATTTAAAAAAAAAAAAAAAAAGTTGTGGGTTTGATTAGTATGGGAAGGATGTGAACCAACATTTTCGGGGTATGGGCCTGATAGCTTGTTTAGCTGACCTTACTGTAGGATGTGGTGTAATGGGTAGCACGGGGAGTTTTGGGCTCTTAGGAGTGGGTTCGATTCCCATGATTCTAGAAACAAGGGGATTTAAACCTCTATTATTTACTCCATCAAAGTAATTCTTTTGTCAGACATGTTTCTTAGGTTTGAGGGGGAATGCCTGATAATAGGATGGGTATCGAGACATGTCATATGCATAGGGCTAATGTTAATGAGAGAAAATTTTTTCATAGGAGGTGTATTAGTTGGTCGTATCGGAATCGTGGGTAGGAAGCTCGGATTCATAGGAATAGGGCTGTTAGGAGTAGGGTTTTGGTGGTAAAGTTGAGTGTAAAGGTTTCCGGTGTGAGGATGTTGTGGAATGTTCCTAGGAAGATGATGGTGGTGAGGGCATTTATTATGATAATATTGATGTATTCGGCTATGAAGAATAGGGCAAAGGAGCCTGCAGAGTATTCGACATTAAATCCGGACATGAGTTCTGATTCACCCTCTGTCAGGTCGAATGGGGCTCGGTTGGTTTCTGCTAGTGTTGAAACGAATCATATTATGGCTAGTGGCCATGATGGGATAATTAGTCATATGAATTCTTGGGTGATGATGAGGGTTGTTAGGGTGTAGGATCCGTTTATAAGTAGGACTGCTACAAGGATGATGGTCAGGGTTACCTCATATGAAATTGTTTGGGCTACTGCTCGTAGGGCTCCAATTAGGGCATATTTTGAGTTTGAGGCTCACCCTGATCAGAGGATTGAGTGGACAGATAAGCTTGAGGTGGCGAGGATAAATATTATTCCTATGTTTAGGTTGATTAGGGGGTGGGGTATTGGTAGTGGAATTCATATAGTAAGTGCTAGGGTGAGGGCCAGTGTGGGTGCAATTATGAACAGGAGGGTGGTTGATGTTAGTGGTTGGAGTGGTTCTTTGGTAAATAATTTTATTGCATTGGCGAAGGGTTGTAGGAGGCCGAAGGGACCGACGACGTTGGGTCCTTTGCGGAGTTGTATGTAACCGAGTGTTTTTCGTTCTACGAGGGTGAGGAATGCTATGGCAAGTATAATGGGGATGATGAGTGAAAGTGTGTTGATAGTATGCATGTTGCTAGGAAGAGGAGTTGAACCTCTGGTAACAAAGTCTTAAGCTTTATGCAATTACCAGGCTCTGCCACCCTAACAAGCCCTGCTCTTGGGCGGGGGAGGGGGGAAGTGGGCTGGGTTGAGATTAAATCATCCATTGAGGTCAAAGGCGTCCTTTAGGAGGTAGGCCTTATTTCTCTTGTCCTTTCATACTGGGAGAAATGTATTAATAGATGGAAACCGACCTGGATTGCTCCGGTCTGAACTCAGATCACGTAGGACTTTAATCGTTGAACAAACAAACCTTTAATAGCTGCTACACCATTGGGGTGTCCTGATCCAACATCGAGGTCGTAAACTCTATTGTCGATAGAGACTCTATAATAGAATTGCGTTGTTATCCCTAGGGTAACTTGTTCCGTTGATCAAATTGCTTTGGATCAATTAATGAGTATACTACTTTAACTGGTTAGTTTAAGTCATGGTCATTCGGAGGTTATCTTTTGCTCCGAGGTTGCCCCAACCGAAATTTCTAGCTCAGAGGGTTTTGTTGTTGGTGCCTAGGTTAGGTTTGTTGTTTTGCTTGGGCTAGTTAATTAAAGCTCCATAGGGTCTTCTCGTCTTATTTTTGCATCCCCGCCTCTTCACGGGGAGGTCAATTTCACTGATTGGAAGCAGGAGACAGTGAAACCCTCGTGTGGCCTTTCATACAAGTCTCTAATTAAGGAAAAAATGATTATGCTACCTTTGCATGGTCAGGATACCGCAGCCGTTGAACTGTGTCACTGGGCAGGCAGTGTGCCTCTAATACTTGTGATGCTAGAGGTGATGTTTTTGGTAAACAGGCGGGGTTTATGGTTGCCGAGTTCCTTCTGCTTCTTTTAATCTTTCCTTTATGCATGCCTGTGTTGGGTTAACAGTTGAAGGTATAAGTAGATTCTGGTTGGGTAGTTTTTATTATACTGTTAATTATCAGTGGGCATTCGGTCTGATATAGGCTTATACGGGGAGAACGAGGTTCTTGTTACTCATACTAACAGTATTGCTTCTATATGGGTATAGATTAGTCCAGTTAAGTGTTAGGAGTTTGATGTAGATGGTAGGGATTAAGTTTCATTGATTAATTTGAGCTTGAACGCTTTCTTAATTGGTGGCTGCTTTTAGGCCAACAATGGGTGGTTTGTGGCTTACTCTCTACTGGGGGTTGAGTCCCGTGTCTAAAGAGCTGTACCCCTTTAGACTAGCATTTAAACTTATGTTGGGAGTATTATTGTTCTTTAGGTAAGTTTAAAGCTGAACTGAGATTCTGTGCTGGACAACCAGCTATCACCAGGCTCGGTTGGCATTTCACCTCTACTCATAGGTCTTCTCACTATTTTGCTACATAGATGAGTTTGTCCTTGTGACTGCCTGTGAGTAGCTCATCTGGTTTCGGGGTTTTTGGCTGAAGTTCTCTTTGTCAGAGTTGTTCTGGTTAGCTCATTATGCAAAAGGTACAAGGGGAAAGCTTTGCTGTTTGGTACTAGGGTCTATTCTTTCATCTTTCCCTTACGGTACTGTCTCTATAGCGCCTGTGGAAAATTTCTATCTCCTATACTTTTAAGGTTGACTGAATGGTTTGATTTAAAGGTTAAGTAAGTTTTTTCATGTTTGGGTTGTTTGGGCTAGGGCCGGTTCAAAGTGGTCAATTGGTGTGAAATCTTCCAGGCGTAGGCCGGGTGCTTTGGGTTAAGCTACACTTTGATGTATCCAAGTACACTTTCTAGTACACTTACCTTGTTACGACTTGTCTCCTCTAGGTTTGTGGTTGCAGTGTTGGTAGAGATTTGTTTGCAGTAGTGTTTGAGGAGGGTGACGGGCGGTGTGTGCGTGCTTCATGGCCTTTTTCAATTAAGCTCTCTATTCTTAGTTTACTGCTAAATCCTCCTTTGGTCTTCAGTTTTCATGAAGACTGTCGTGGGTGGGTTGTTCTAGATTAGAAAATGGGCTGCACCTTGACCTAACGTTTTTATGTGAATTCTTGGGCTTACTTTTCATGCCCTGGGGGGTTTGCTGAAGATGGCGGTATACAGGCTGAATTGGCAAGAGATGGTGAGGTGTATCGGGGTTTATCGGTTATAGAACAGACTCCTCTAGGGGGATGTGGAGCACCGTCAAGTCCTTTGAGTTTTGGGCTGTTGCTGGTAGTACTCTGGCGAGTGACTTCGTTTGGTTAGTTGCTTGGGTTTACGGCTAGGCATAGTGGGGTGTCTAATCCCAGTTTGGGTCCCAGCTGTCGTGTGTTCAGGTTATTGTAAAGTTACTTTCGTGGTTTATTTTACCCTTAGCTATGGCTTTTTACAGTTTGGATAGGGTTTAACTTTATTTGTCATTTGTATTCTTAAACACATTTTACACCGAGTTTTATTTATTTGGATTAATCGTGTGACCGCGGTGGCTGGCACGAAATTTACCAATCCTAAGTTAGCGTAACTTAGTCAAACTTTTGTTCATTGCTAAATTTTTATCACTGCTGTATCCCGTGGGGGTGTGGCTGGGCGAGGCGTTGTGAGCTACCTGGTTGGTGTGCTTGATGCCCGCTCCTTTTAGTTGTTATTGACTTGAAGGGCGTTTTCACAGGAGTGCGGATGCTTGCATGTGTAATTTCACTAATAATTAATAAAAAGGCTAGGACCAAACCTGTTTGTTTACGGAGTTGGGGGATTCATCTTGGTATTTTCAGTACCCTGCTCTGGTAATTTAAGCTACGTCAACTCTACTAATTTTCGGCTTGGGGCTAAAATTCAAAATTTGGGTGCTATGTGAGTATTGGGAGAGGATTTAAAAACCCTTATAAGAAAAAGGTTGGGTTTCAGCCCATTAAGCCTGAATTTTGGTGGAATTTTGGACAAATTTTAAGTTGTTTTACTTGAGGGTTGGGCTGAGGTTTGTTTTTGGATGGATAATAGTTAAATTAGGGGATTAGTTTTGGTTGAGGTTTAGTTGTGATTATCTCCAGTTGATGGGCAGGGTGTTTCTCTTGTTTTTGGGGTTTGGCAAGAGAGTGTGAGCACCTGTGGCTTTCTGAGATTGGGGAAGGGGGGAGGGGGGGGTTGCGGATTTAATCAAAACTAAGTTGTAGGGGTCGTGTACACGTGGGTGTGTACACGTGGGTGTGTCTTTATGTATTATGTCCAGCAAGCATGAATGAATTAACACCTTATGGTTGGTCTGCACGATCCAAGCATAGATTCAAGTCCAGCTACAGCTGATTTGACTGTGTCGAGGCCTCCCTAGGCCAATGCTGAACCCCGGCACTTCCCCCCCTCCCCAAAAAAAGATACCAAATGCATGACAACACAGTTATATGTGATCATGGGCTGATTAGTCATTAGTCCATCGAGATGTCTTATTTAAGGGGAACGAGTGGGCGATCTTAATGGCATGGCCCTGAAGTAAGAACCAGATGCCAGATATAGTTTCAGGTTAGAAACCCCCAAAGTTCATGGGCCCGGAGCGAGGAGAGGAGTACTTCCCGAGCGGGTTGCTGGTTTCTCGAAGCTAGCTAGTTAAGAAACCAACGTTGGCGGTGATACGCATGTTGAATGGAAAGGATTTGACTTGATGCGCTACATTTGATTACGATATCGTTAACTGTTGTGGATAGTCATGTTTGGTTCAGTTTCATGTACGGTATATCACTCTATGTCTTATGTATGGTAAATCGCATACTGTACTTGCTTATATGCATGGGGAAGATAATCTTATGTACGATTATACATACATGTACTATGTACTTTATGAAATTGATAGTACTGGCATATTATTCATGGGGAAATTCATTTAATGCACAATGTACATAGGATGTTTGTGGTTTTTGTTGGTTTTTTTAATACTGAAAAGGCACTTGGAGGATAAATTTTTGACATGGGCAGGGACTAGTTTAATTAGAATTTTGGCTCTGGGTGCCGATGGTAGGACGGGAAGTTCTCTCCTTGATTGTCCTAGGGAGTGTGTTTCCTTCATTTTTGGTTTACAAGGCCAGGGTAATTTTTATACTACAAGGACTTCTTCATTTGAGAAGTTTATTTTCAATAAGATTGGCTAAGGGTATGAGGATTAGGATGATGGAGAAGTATAGGAGGGATGCTGCCTGGCCGATCAAGGTGAAGGGGTATTCTATTGGTTGGCTTCCGATTCAGGTGAGTGTGAGGAGGTCGGAGGCTAGGGCTCAGAATAGGCATTGGTTGATTGGTTGGAATATCATGCTGAGTTGTTTAGATAGTCGTAGAGCGGGGATGAGTGCCAGGATTAGGATAGATGTAATGAGGGCAAGAACTCCTCCTAGTTTATTAGGGACAGAGCGTAGAATTGTGTAGGCGAATAAGAAATACCACTCTGGTTTGATATGGGATGGCATGCTTAGGGGGTTGGCTGGGGTGTAGTTGTCGGGGTCTCCTAGGAGGTCTGGGTAGAAGAAGGTGAGGGTGAGGAGGAGTAGTATGAGTAGGAGGATTCCTAGGATGTCTTTGTGTAGTAGGGGTGGAATGGGATTTTGTCCGAGCTTGATGGAATTCCTGAGGGGTTGTTGGATCCTGTTTCGTGTAGAAATAGAAGATGTACGAAAGCTAAAGTTAGGATAACAAAGGGGAGGATGAAGTGAAGGGCGAAGAACCGGGTGAGGGTGGCTTTGTCTACTGAGAATCTGCCTCAGATTCATTCTACTATGTCTGTACCGATATATGGAATGGCGGACAGTAGGTTTGTGATTACTGTTGCTCCTCAGAATGATATTTGTCCTCAGGGTAGGATATAGCCTATGAATGCTGTTGCTATGGTTGTGAGGAGTAGGATGATACCAATGTTTCAGGTTTCTGAGTAGGTGTAGGATCCGTAATAGAGGCTTTGGCCTATGTGAATGAAGAGGCAAATAAAGAATATGGATGCCCCTTTGGCAAGGGCATGTCAGATGATTCAGCCGTAGTTGACGTCTCAGCAGATGTGGGCAATGGAGGAAAATGCTGTTGTTGTATCTGCTGTATAATGCATGGCTAGGAAGAGTCCTGTGATGATTTGGAGTATCAGACACGTGCCTAATAGTGAGCCGAAATTTCATCATATTGAGATGTTTGGTGGTGTGGGGAGGTCGATGAATGAGTGGTTTAAAATTTTTAGGAGGGGGTGAGATTTTCGGATGTTAGTCATTAGGTTCTTGTAGTTGAAGTACAATGGTGGTTTTTCATATTATTGGTCATGGTTACAGTCCACGTGAGAATTATGATATACGTTACATTTTTATTAAGTGTTGCTTTTGTTATTGGTTTTGTGGGGTTTTCCTCAAAGCCTTCTCCTATTTATGGTGGGATGGGGTTGCTTATTAGCGGGGGGATTGGTTGTGGTATTGTTGTTAGTCTTGGGGGTCTTTTTTAGGGTTGATGGTGTTTTTGGTTTATTTGGGGGGGATAATGGTGGTGTTTGGATATACCACTGCTATGGCGATTGAGGAGTATCCTGAGGCTTGGGGGTCAAGTGTTGTGGTTTGGGGGGCCTTGTTGTTAGGGTTAGTAATGGAATTATTTGTGGTCTTGTGGATGGCATGTTATGATGAGGTGGAGGTTATTGTCAGTTTTAAGAATATGGGTTATTGGGTTATCTTTGAGGGGGAGGGGACGGGTTATTTTCATGGGGATCCTACGGGTGTAGCTGCGTTGTATAGTTATGGGTGTTGATTGGTGGTAGTGGCTGGGTGGTCTTTGTTTATGGGGGTTGTTGTTGTTATTGAGATTACTCGGGGTAGTCAAATGATCAGTAATGTAGTTGTTAGGATTGTGATTAGGAAGGAGAGGAAGTAGAGTTTGATTAGGCCTTTTTGGTTGGAAGTGGTTGTTGCAGCTAGTATTTGGAAGTGGGCAATGTTTTTTGGGATTGTTTTTTCTAGTCAGGTTAGGTCTAGTGTTTGGAAGGCCATATTTTGGCTTGTGGTTAGGCTTAGGTAGGACATTGTGCGGTGAGTGAGGGTTGGGAAGAATCCTAGGAGGGTGGAGAAGTTATGTGGGGGTGAAGGTGGTTTAGGGACTAGGTTGGGTGCGTTTAGGCATAGTTCTAGTGCTAGGATAAGGCCTAGCATAGTGATGAGGAGGGTAGATAGCTTGAGGTAGGGGGGTATGGTTATTTGGGGAATGTTCGTCGGGGGAATACTGTTTGAGATAATGAAACCAGCGAAAATGCTGCCGATCATAAGACATTTGGTTGGGTTGGTAAGGTTAGGGTCGTTTTCATTAGTGGTTGTTAGGGTTGGGAAGCGGGGTTGTCCTAGTAGTGTAAGAAAAATAAGTCAGGTGCTGTAGGCAGCTGTGAGGATAGTGGTGATGAGTGTAACTGTAAGGGCTCAGGTGTTGGTATACGACGTATTTATGGTCTCGATGATTAGGTCTTTGGAATAAAAGCCTGTTAGGAATGGTATGCCCGTGAGGGCAAGGTTTCCAACGATTAGGGAGGCTGTTGTAAGGGGTATGGTCTTATGCAGGCCTCCTATTTTTCGGATGTCTTGTTCGTTGTTTAGGTTGTGGATGATAGAGCCGGAGCATATGAATAGTATGGCCTTGACGAATTCATGCATGCAGATGTGGAGGAACGCTAAGTGTGGTTGGTTGATGCCGATTGTCACTATTATTAGGCCTAGTTGGCTTGAGGTGGAGAATGCGATAATTTTTTTAATGTCGTTTTGTGTTAGGGCACAGATTGCTGTAAATAGTGTGGTAAGGGTGCCTAGGCATAGTGCTAGTGTTTGGATTGTTTTGTTGTTTTCTATTAGGGGGTAGAATCGGATTAGTAGAAAGATCCCTGCTACGACTATCGTGCTGGAGTGAAGTAGAGCTGAGACGGGTGTGGGGCCTTCTATTGCGGAGGGTAGCCATGGGTGTAGGCCGAATTGGGCGGATTTGCCTGTTGCGGCGAGGAGGAGGCCTACTAGTGGTAGAGAATTTGGGTCCGTGTTGAGGATAAGTAGTTGTTGAAGGTTTCATGTATTTGAGTGGACGAAGAATCATGCTATAGCTAGGATGAAGCCAATGTCGCCGATGCAGTTGTAGATGATTGCTTGTAGAGCTGCTGTGTTTGTGTCTGTTCGGCCATGTCATCATCCATTTAGGAGGAAGGATATGATGCCTACTCCTTCTCATCCGATAAGGAGTTGGAATAGGTTGTTGGCAGAGACCAGAATTAATATTATGATAAGTAAAATAAGTAAATATTTAAAGAATTTGTTGACGTTGGGGTCCGATTGTATATATCATAGGGAGAATTCTATAATGGATCATGTGATGAAGAGGGCTGTTGGGGTAAAGATTATGGAGAAGTAGTCTAATTTGAAGCTGAGGGATAGTTCCAGTGTTTGGATAGTGATTCAGTGTCAGTTGGAGGTGATTATATCCTGTCCGGAGTGGATAAATGTGAGGGTAGGTGTGAGACTGATTAGGAAGGCGAGTTGGGTCGAGGTTTTTACGTGGTATGGGTAGTGTTTGTGTATGTTGGTAAGGGTGGGAATGGTAAGAATGGCAAGTGAGGTTATCGTTAGGGATAGGGATAGGTTTATTACTTTTATTTGGAGTTGCACCAAATTTTTGGTTCCTAAGGCCAATGGATTTCTTCTATCCTTTAAAAGTAAGAAAGCCATAATTTTAGGTATGGTTATAAGAATTAGCAGTTCTTGGGGTCTTTCTTGGTAAATAAGGGGTTTTGAGTCTCTGTTGTCAGGTTCACAGCCTAATGTTTTGTTTAAACTATATTTACAGTAAAGAGGTCCTAGAGCTGTCTTGGGGTTGAGGGATAGGAGTAGAAGTGGGATGATGTGCATTAGTATTAGGGAATTTTCTCGTGTAAGGGTTGGTTTGATATTGGTAATGTGGTGTGTGAGGGTGCCTCGTTGTGTTGTGATTAGTATATACAAGGTGTATAGAGCTGTAATTAATATATTAAATCCTATGAGTATGATCGTGATGTTTGATCATGAGAATGCTGTTATTACTACGAATAGTTCTCCGGTTAGATTGATGGTTGATGGGAGGGCTAGATTTGTTAGGGAGGCTACCAGTCATCATATCGCTATTAGGGGAAGGAGTATTTGTAGTCCACGGGCTAGAATTATAGTCCAGCTGTGGGTGCGTTCGTAGTTGGAGTTTGCGAGGCAGAAGAGTAGGATGATGTAAGTCCATGGGCAATTATTAGGATTGTAGCTCCTGTGAATCCTCAAGGCATTTGGATTAGGATGGCTACAATTACAAGGGCTATGTGGCTAATGGATGAATATGCGATGAGGGATTTTAGGTCTGTTTGGCGTAAGCAGATGGAGCTTGTCATGATTATTCTTCATAGGGAGAGGATAAGAAAGGGGTAGGCTGCGGAACTTGTAGGGGGGTTTAGAATGATGGTAATTCGTATTATTCCGTATCCTCCTAATTTTAGGAGGAGGGCTGTGAGGACTATGGATCTGGCGATGGGGGCTTCTACGTGTGCTTTTGGTAGTCAGAGATGAAGTCCGTAGAGTGGTATTTTTACCATGAAGGCGATTATGCATGCTATTCATAGTAGGGTGTTGGATCATGGGGGTAGGGGTGTTTGGGTTCAGTGTTGGAGTAGTAGTAGGTTTAAGGAGCCGGTGGAGTTGTGGATATGGATTAGTGCGATAAGTAGTGGTATGGAGCCGAAGAGGGTGTAAAATAAGAAGTAGAGTCCTGCATTTAGTCGTTTTGGTTGGTTACCTCATCGGGTGATGATAATTAAGGTTGGGATCAGTGTTGCTTCGAATATAATGTAAAATATAATTAGTTCTGTGGCAGTGAATGTCATGATTAGTAGAATTTGTAGTGAGGTTAGTGTGGTGATGTATAGTTTTTTTCGGGTGGGTGTTTCTTTGGAGAGGTGATGTTGGCGTGCTATGATTATTAGGGGAAGGAGTCAGGTTGTTAATATTAGGAGGGGGGATGATGGGGGTCTGAGAAGAAGTTTGGTGATATGGTTGTGCTGTTTTCATTGTTGTGATTTAGGAAGAGAAGGGTGATGAGACTAATTAGCAGGCTGTGGATCGTTGAGTTAATTCAGATTATGTTGTTGTTGGAGTATCATGTGGTGGGGATAAGTATGATTGTGGGGATGATGAATTTTAGCATTGTAGAAGGTTAAGGTTTTGTACGTGGTCTAGGCTGTAGGTGTCAGAGATCATTACTAGGAGTGCTAGGCCTACGGCAGTTTCGCAGCCTGCAAAGATTAGGAGAATAATGGGAAGGATATAGGATAAGGTGAAGTGTAGGTTTAGGGCTAGAGTGGTGGCTAGGACGAATAGGGATAGTATTATGCCCTCCAAGCATAATAGGGAAGATATGAAGTGGGACCGATATATTAGCAGTCCTACAAGGGATGTGGTGTACGCCAGGATAATGTTAATGTAAATTGGAGGCATTTAGTAGTTACGAGATGTCGTAATTTAATGGGTCGAAACCAGTTGTTTTGGTTAAACTAACTACTATATTCGGCTCATTCTAGGCCTTTTTGGGATCATTTGTAGGCTAGGCTTAGTACTAATGTGAGGATCAGAATAAGTGCAATGGTAAGTATTAGTTTGAGGCCATTTACTTGGGTGGCTCACGGGAGTGGTAGTAGTAGGGTGATTTCTAGGTCAAATAGGAGGAATGTAATGGCTACCAGGAAAAATTTTATAGAGAATGGTAAGCGGGCAGATCCTACGGGGTCGAATCTGCATTCGTATGGGCTTAGTTTTTCTGCGTAGGTGTACGTTTGGGGGAGTCAGAAGGCGATGGTGATGAGCAGGAGTGCTAGTGTTGAGTTGACAAAGAGGGTTAGTGTTAGGTTGATTATTCTTTTCTGGGTTGTGACCAGATCTAATTGATTGGAAGTCAATTGTACTAGCTGATACTGAAAGAATAGGACCCTCATCAGTAAATGGAAATATATAAGAACAGTCAGATTACATCTACGAAGTGTCAATATCAGGCTGCTGCTTCGAAGCCAAAATGGTGTTTGGATGTGAAGTGAAATTTTAGTTGGTGTAGGAGGCAGATGGTGAGGAAAGTAGATCCAATTATTACATGGAGGCCGTGGAAGCCTGTTGCTACAAAGAATGTTGATCCGTAGATGCCGTCGGAAATGGTGAAAGGAGCTTCGAGGTATTCTGAGATTTGGAGGAGTGTGAAGTAAATGCCCAGGGAGATCGTGATGAGAAGGGCTTGGATTGTGTGCTTGCGGTTTCCTTCTATGAGGCTGTGGTGGGCCCAAGTGATAGATACTCCAGAGGCTAATAGTACTAGTGTGTTAAGCAGTGGAACTTCTATGGGATTAAGGGGGTAGATGCCTGCTGATGGCCAGCAACCTCCTAGGTTGGGGGTTGGGGCTAGGCTTGAGTGGTAGAAGGCTCAAAAGAATCCGGCGAAAAAGAAGACTTCGGATGTAATAGAGGATTATTCCGTATCGTAGTCCTGTTTGTAGAGTGGTTGTGTGGTGGCCTTGGAAGGTGCTTTCTCGTACTATATCTCGTCATCACTGGTACATGGTTAACAGGTTAGTTAGTAGTCCTAGGGCCAGTAGGGTGCTGGAGTTGAAATGAAGTCATATTGTTAGGCTGGATGCTATGAGGAAGGCGGATAGGGCTCCTGTGAGTGGTCAGGGGCTGGGGTTGACTATGTGGTAGGCGTGAGTTTGGTGGGTCATTAGGTGTTGTGGTGTAGGTAGAGGCTTACTAGGAGGGTAAATACGTAGGCTTGGATTAGGGCTACGGCAAGTTCGAGGATGGTGAGTAGGGTGAGAAGGGTGAGGATAATTGGGACCGTTGGAGGGTTTAGAGAAATTAGTACTGATGTGGTGTTTCTGACGAGGTGTATAAGTAGATGGCCAGCTGTGATGTTAGCTGTTAATCGTACGGCCAGGGCTAAGGGTTGGATGAAAAGGCTGATGGTTTCAATAATTACAAGCATAGGGATGAGGGGGGTAGGTGTGCCTTGGGGCAGGAGATGGGCTAAAGATTTCTTCGTTTTATTGTGGAGACCTAGGGTTACTGTTCCAGCTCACAGGGGAATTGCTATGCCCAAGTTTAGGGATAGTTGGGAGGTGGGTGTAAATGAGTGGGGTAGTAGGCCTAATAGGTTTGTTGAGCCAATAAATAGAATTAGTGAAATTAGTATTAGGGATCATGATTGTCCTTTGGTGTTGTGGATTACTATTAACTGTTTTAGGGCAAGTTGGATAAATCATACTTGTAGAGATGTTAAGCGATTGTTGATGAGGCGGGGGGGATAGGAAATATTGTGCTGGGTAGGAGGATGATGAGGGTTACGATGGGTAAGCCTATCAATGTGGGGGTTGTAAAAGAAGTGAATAGGTTTTCGTTCATTTTTTTTCTCATGGGTTTGTATGTTTTGGCAGTTTGGTGGGTTTTTCTGCGGGGTTGTGGGGGTAGGTAAATTTTGAGAATTTTAGTTGGAGTACGACGAAAAGTGTTAGGATTATAAATATAATAGAGATGGATCATGTTGAGGTATTTAGTTGTGGCATTTCATTGTGGGAAGATTGGTGCTTCCATTCTTTAACTTAAAAGGTTAATGCTGTTTAGCTTCACGATGTGTTTATGATGTTAGGGTGGATCAAGTTTCAAAATATTTGAGTGGGACGAGTTCAAGTACGATGGGCATGAAGCTGTGGTTTGAGCCGCAGATTTCCGAACATTGGCCGTAGAATAGACCTGGTCATGCTGCTGATAGGGTTGTCTGGTTCAGGCGTCCTGGAATTGCGTCCGTTTTTAGACCTAGTGAGGGTACGGTTCACGAGTGCAGTACGTCCTCGGATGAAATTAGTATGCAGATTGGGGTTTCTATTGGGAGTACCATTCGGTTGTCAACTTCTAGGAGTCAGAGTTCTCCTGGTTTTAAGTCGGAAGTGGGGATTATGTATGAGTCAAAATTTAGGTCCATATAGTCTGTATACTCCTAACTTCAGTATCATTGGTGACCTATGGCTTTGATGGTTAGGAAGGGGTTGTTAATTTCATCTGTTATATAGAGGATTCGTAGTGATGGAAGGGCAATTGAAGTCAGGATAACAGTGGGTAAAATAGTTCATATGATTTCCACCATTTGGGCGTTTATAGTGCTTGTGTGGGTGAGTTTTGTGGTTAATATTAGGGAAATAGTATAAAGGACCAAGGAGCTGATTAGGAATACGATTATAAGGGTGTGGTCGTGGAAATATAGTAGTTCTTCTATGATGGGGGAGGAAGCGTCTTGAAGTCCTAGTTGTAGTGGGTGTGCCACAGAGACATAAAGGATTTAGGCCTATAAATTAGCTCTGACGAAGTCATGTAATGTTTTTACTAATGTCTCGTCCGTAGGGAAAGTCACAGGGGCTATGGGGTTGGCTTGAAACCATTCTTGGGAGGTTCAACTCCTTCCTTTCTCGTTGAGTTTTCACGTATGTTGGTTCCTCGAATGTGTGGGAAGTAGGGGGGCAGCAGTGTAGTCATTCTAGGTTTGTGGTGAGAAGTTCTACTGTTGAGACTACACGTTTTGAAGCAAAAGCCTCTCATGTCATGAAAACTATTAGGATAACTGCTGTTAAAGAAATAAATGACACCATGGTTGAGATTGTGTTTCACATGGTGTATGCATCTGGGTAGTCGGAATATCGTCGTGGCATTCCTGATAGACCCAAGAAATGTTGTGGAAAGAATGTCAGGTTCACGCCTACAAATATAACTGTGAAGTGAATTTTAGCTCAGGTGGTGTTGAGGGTATAGCCTGAGAATAGAGGGAATCAGTGGACGAAACCTCCCATGATGGCGAACACTGCTCCCATAGATAGTACGTAGTGGAAATGTGCTACTACATAATATGTGTCGTGTAGTACGATATCTAGCGATGAGTTGGCTAGTACAATTCCTGTTAAGCCTCCAATTGTGAATAGGAAGATGAAGCCTAGGGCTCATAGTATGGCGGGGGACCATTTAATATTTCCTCTGTGCAGTGTAGCTAGTCAGCTGAATACTTTCACGCCCGTGGGAATTACGATAATTATTGTGGCTGATGTGAAGTATGCTCGGGTGTCTACGTCTATTCCTACTGTGAATATGTGATGAGCTCAGACGATAAAGCCCAGGAAACCAATGGATATTATAGCCCAAACTATTCCTATGTACCCGAAGGGTTCTATTTTACCTGAATAATAGGTTACCATATGTGAGATTATTCCAAAGCCGGGGAGGATGAGGATGTAGACTTCGGGATGTCCGAAGAATCAGAATAGGTGTTGATACAGGATAGGGTCTCCTCCCCCTGTGGGGTCAAAGAATGTGGTGTTTAAGTTTCGGTCTGTTAGTAGCATGGTGATGCCGGCGGCCAAGACAGGAAGTGAGAGAAGTAAGAGGATGGCTGTGATTAATACTGATCATACGAATAAGAGGGTTTGATATTGGGATATTGCTGGTGGTTTTATATTGATGATGGTAGTGATGAAGTTGATTGCTCCTAGGATGGAGGAGATGCCCGCTAGGTGTAGGGAAAAAATTGTAAGGTCTATGGAAGCTCCAGCGTGGGCTAGGTTTCCGGCTAGGGGTGGATAAACTGTTCAGCCGGTTCCGGCACTGGCTTCTACTATTGAGGAAGCGAGTAGGAGCAGAAAGGATGGGGGGAGGAGTCAAAAGCTCATGTTGTTTATTCGAAGAAATGCTATGTCAGGGGCTCCGATTATAAGAGGAACTAGTCAGTTGCCAAAGCCTCCAATCAAAATGGGTATAACTGTAAAGAAGATTATTACTAATGCATGGGCAGTTACGATAACGTTATAGATTTGGTCATCACCCAAAAGGGTTCCGGGCTAGCCAAGTTCAGTTCGAATAAGGAGGCTTAGGGCCGTGCCTACTATTCCAGCCCAGGCACCAAATAGGAGGTAAAGTGTGCTAATGTCTTTGTGGTTTGTTGAAAACAGTCAACGGTTGATGAACATGGGTATAGGGATGAAGTGGCAGAATAGGCGTTAGACTGTAAATCTAGGCATAGGGGTCGAGCCCCCTCTTTATCAAGCCTCGAGGTGATTAGTCACGTTGAATTGCAAATTCAGAAGAGCAGCTTCAATCCTGCTGGGGCTTCTCCCGCCTTTTTTTTTCTGGAGGCGGGAGAAGTAGATTGAAGCCAGTTGTTGAGGGTGATTAGCTGTTAACTAATTTTTCGCGGGGTTGGAGCCTGCCAGTCTAGTGAGGGCTTAGCTTAATTAAAGTGGTTGATTTGCATTCAGTTGATGTAGGAGTATAATCTTGCAGTCCTTAAGATCAGAAATTAAGTAGGGATACTTGCTTAGGGCTTTGAAGGCTCTTGGTCTGTTCTAACCTAAATTTCTAGTTTAAGATGGAGGGTATGGGGGTTAGGGGGAGGAGGAATGTAGACAAAATTATTAGTGTTGGCAGGAGGGGTGTTTGTTTTGTGTTTTTGAAATGAAGGAGAAATAAAGTCTTTCACCAGAAAGCAAAAGTTAACAGAATTCACCATGACCAGACCAGCCTTACAAGAAATGCTTAAGAGAATCCTACATCTAAAAGAGAAAGAAGAATAACAACCATCATGTAAACACCTGAAAATATAAAACTTACTGTTAGAATAGATACACAAATTAGAAAGAGAAAGTAATAAAACCTTGTCAATATAGAAAATCACCAAACCTTGAAGAAAGGAACAAAAGATACACAAAACAATCAGAAAACAACCAACAAAGTGACAAGAGTAAGACCTCACATATCAATAATAATCTTGAATGTAAACAAATTAAATGCCCCAGTTAAAAGACATAGACTGGCTGAATGGATAAAAAAACATGACCCATCTATATGCTGCCTACCAGAAATATACCTTACCTACAAAGACACACAAACTGAGAATGAAGGGATGGAAAAAGATATGTGACACAGATGAAAAACAAAAACAAACAGGAGTAACTATACCTATACCAGATAAAACAGACTTTAAATCAAAATCTCTACTAAGAGATGAGGAAGGACATTATATAATGATAAAGGGATCAATACAGCAAGAAGATGTAACAATTATAAATATATACATACCAATACTGGAGCTCCCATATATATAAAGCTAACGTTATCCAGATCTAAAAGTAGAGATAGCCACCACCAACACAATAATAGTTAGGGACTTTAATAGCCCACTCTCAGCACTGGAAAGATCATCAAGACAGAAAATACAAAGAAACATTAGATTTAAATAGCACCATAGATCAGACAGACCAAACAAACATCTGCAAAGCATTTCATCCAAAAGCTGACTACACATTCTTTTCATCAGCACATGGAATATTCTCCAGGACTGACTACATGCTAGGCAACAAAACAAGTCTCAACAAGTTCAAAAAAATCAAAGCATATCAAGTATTTTTTTTTAACATAACGGAATAAAACTAGAAATCAATAACGAGGAACTTTCAAAACTACACAAATACATGGAAATTAAATAACACGCTCCTGAATGTGCATCAAAGAAGAGTTTAAAAAGAAAATCAAAAAAGACCTTTAAACAAATGAAGACAGAAACAAAACAAACCAAAACTTATGGGATACACCGAAGTTAGTATTGAGGAAAGTTGATAGCAAGAAATGTCTACATCATAAAAAAAAGAAAAAAGAATGATTTCAAATAACCTAACAATGCACCTAAAGGAAGTAGAAAAGTGAGAACAAATCAAACACAAAATAAGTAGAAAAAATAATAAAAATCAGAGCAGAAATAAATGAAACAGAAACTAAAAATACAATATAAAAAGTCACCAAAGAGGATGGGAAGAGGCCAGGTGAACCACTGACTAGTCTGTAGTAAGAACCAACAGTCATTTTGTGTTCAGACTTGAGGGCCTACCCCACATTGCCCATGTGACTTGCACTTTGTTTAATGTGTGCCTCAGTTTCCGCATCTCTAACATGGATCAGGAAGTGGAAGGTGTTGATACCTACTTCCCAGGGTTGTTGTGGGGATTAAAGGGCTACTATGACTAAAGGACAAGTAATGTTCAATATTATAAGTACAGGTCCATGAAATGTGGTAGGTCCAGGTCTGAGCTCAGAGCTGCTTCACTGGGCTTTGGATTTCCTTTTGTGAGTAAATAAAAATGGACAGTCAATGAAAAAAGAAAAAAAGAAGAAATGAAAAAGAAAAAAAAAGATCAAAAAGATTAATCATATGAAAGATTTTAAAAATTGACAAACCACTAGCTAGATTAACCAAGAAAAAAAGAGAAAAGACCCAAATAATAAAATCAGAACTGCAAAAGGAGCAATACAACTATACACCAATAAACAATGAACAACTATACGCCAATAAATTTGAAAACCTAGAGGAAATGGATAAATTCCTGGACACATATGACCTGCCAAGACCAAGCCAAGAAGAAAAAGAAAACCTAAAAGATAAATAACAAGTAACAAGATTGAATAAGTAATAAAAAGTCTCCCAACAAAAAAAAGCCCAGAACCAGATGGCTTTACTGCTGAACTGTCAAACATTTAAAGATCTAATACCAATACTCCTAAAACTATTTTAAAAAATTGAAGTGGATGGAATTCTTCCAAACTCGTACTATGAGGCCAGCATTACCCTGATACCAAAACCAGGCAAGAACACAATAATAAAAAAAATACAGACCAATAACCCTGATGAACACAGATGTGAAAATCCTCAATAGAAAAACTAGCAAACTGAATCTAACAGCACATCAAAATGATTATACACAATGATCTAGTGGGATTTATCCCAGGGATGCAAGAATGGTTTAACATATGCAAATCAGTAAATGTAACACATCGCATCAACAGGATAATAAAAAAAAAAGATCATCTTAATAAATTCAGAAAAAGCATTCATAAAATTCAACATCCCTTTGTGATAAAAAAACCCTCAACAAATTAGGTATAGAAGGAAAGTATCTCAACATTATAAAGGCTATGTATGACAAACCCACAGCTAACATCATATTGAACAGGGAAAAGTTGAAAGTTTTCCCTCTAAGAACTGGAACAAGACAAGGACCCACTATCTCCACTTTTATTCAACATAGTACTAGAAGTCCTAGCCAGAGCCATTAGGCAAGAGAAAAAAATAAAGGGCATCCAAATGGGAAAAGAGGAAGTCAAATTGTCCCTCTTTGCAGATAACATGATTTTATACAGAGATATCTAAAGACCCTGCCAAAAACTGCTAGACCTGATAAACAAATTCAGTGAAGTTTCAGTACAAAATCAACATAAGAAATTTACTAGCATTGCTATACACCAACAACAAACTAGCAAAAAAAGAAATCAAGAAATCTATCCCATTTGCAATAGCAACAACAACAAAAGAAAAATACCTACAAGTAAATCTCAAAAAGCAGGAGAAAGATCTCTACAAGAAAAACTATAAAACACTAATTAAAAAAAATTAAAGAAGATGCCAAAAAGTGGAAAGACATCCCATGTTCCTGTATCAGGAGAATCAATATTGCCAAAATTACCATACTACCAAAAGCAATCTAAAGATTCAGTGTAATTCCCATCCAACTACCAATGATGTATTTCGCAGAAATAGAAAAAACCATCCAAAAATTTGTATGGAACAACAAAAGACCCTGAATATCCAAGGCAATCATGAGCAAAAAGAACAAAGCAGCAGGTATCACACTCCCTGAATTCAAAATATACTACAAACCTACAGTAATCAAAACAATGTGGTAATGACATAAACACAGACAGTTGGTCCAATGGAACAGAACAGATAATCCAGAAATAAATCCACATACATACAGTCAACTGATTTTTGACAAAGCACCCACGAACATACACTGGGGAAAGGACAGTCTCTTAAATAAATGGTGCTGAGAAAACTAGAGACCCATATGCAGAAGAATGAAACTAGACCCCCTATCTCTCACTATATGCAAAAATCAACTTAAAATTGTTTAAAGACTTAAATGTACAATCCTAACCTATAAAACTAGTATAAGAAAACACAGGGGAAATGCTTCAGGACACAGGACTGGGCAAAGATTTTATGAATAAAACCTCAAAAACACAGGCAACAGAGCAAAAATAAACAAATGGGATTATATCAAACTAGAATGTTTCCTTTGCTGTGCAGAAGCTATCAACAGAATGAAGAGGCAACCAATATAATAGGTGAAAATATCGGCATACTATTCACCCAGCAAGGGATTAATATCCAGAATATACAAGGAATACAAACAATTCAATAGTAAAAAGAAAACCAAATAATCCAATTTTAAAATGGGCAAATGACGTTAAGGAAGGACTGCTGCTGGTGGCCGGTTGTGGGGGCTGACCGCCACTTTGCCCTTGGCAGGAGAGGCTGCCTCATTTACAGGCAACAGCTTTGAAGTATGGAGCAGGAAAAGAACTGTTTCTTAGCTGCAAAAGCGAGTCTCTAAACAGGGAACATGTCGCCGGGCTGCTGTTGACGCTGCCAGGATCCAGGAGGCTGGGGCGGCGCTGGAGGATTCGAGGTTTCAGGCCGGCATAAAAGACTATTCCTGGGAGCGGCTGAGCCGCGCCGCGGGACAGAGCGAGCAGCCAAGGCAGCAGGAGCCGAGACCGGGGAAGGCGACAAACCAGAGGCAGAGAGGGAGCGCCTGACCTGGCACAGCCCTGTGAGTGACCCCCGACCCGGCCCTGCTCAGGGGACTGACGCCTGCCCGGCTTCCGCCTGCATCACCGGGCCACTCACCGCCCCCGGGGATGCCTCCATTTTCTCAGGTGGTGGCACTCCGGCCCGGTTCAGCCAAGCCTGTCCTCCTCGCCCGGCTTGGCTGATGACTGAGCTTTCCCACTTGCTTGCCCGGCGCGGGGCTTCCGGGGGTCTGCGGGCTGGCCTGCCCTCCCACTCCCGCCGCGGTTCTCTGGCAGGGCTGGTGGCGTGGGGTGTCCCTGGCCAGCACTGGGAGGGCAAGGAAGTATGGGCGGGGCCGACCGTCACTGCACCGCACCCTGGGCTCCGGCCCCTGGCAAACTTCCTGTTACTGGGAAGCAGATACCATCTCTGCGGCCACCAGTTCGGAAAAACGCGTAACAGATTTCTGGTTAGGAATAGTGTGGTTGGAGAGTTCCCAAGTCCACTTGAACCTGCCGGAGAGCTGACTGCGGGCGGGCACCAGACTCGGTCTGCGCCGGGGGGAGACAAAGGTGAACCTGAGGAGCTCACGCTCTGGTGTGGGAGATAAGACAAGTACGCAAATAACCAAGATACCAGGAGAAAGGTGATAAGTCCCGAGAAAGATCTACACAGTGCTACAAAGGCACCCAGAGCGACCTGTCATCTGTACCTACCAGAAACCTGGTAGACTTACTGGGCGAGGCGGTGCTGAGCAGGGTCTTGAAGGCCCAGCTGATAGACAAGGGTTGCAGAAGACATGTCCCAGCCCAGCCCAGTGCGCACAGAGCGGGGAGACATCCGGCTAGGAAGGCGGAGACTCGAAGGAAACCACACACCCTGTGGGGTTACCACTGCACAATCCAACAGCCCGGGCCAGAGTGCATGGAACAGGGAGAAGTCCTGCAATAGAAGTGAAAGCTAAGCAGAGATCACACACCCTGTGGTACGTGATCCACCAGCCCAGCAGAGTCCAAGCTGACCAGAGAGGTGGCTCCCCGGAAACGCCCAAGACCCGAGGCAACCATACACACAAGGCACTACAGGCCAACTGGGCAGTCACAGAGGTAGCCATACCAAATTGGCTGCGGGTAGCCATACCAAATTGGCAACCACAGCAACATCTTAGTTAGTCAACAGTCTCAAACCGGTGGACTGTGAAACCCCCTGCCACAATGAATAAACATCAAAAAAAAAGACACCAGAAATACAAAAAATCAAGAAAGCACACCACCAAAAGTTAATAAATCTCAAACTCTAGATCCTATAGAACAAGAAGCACTTGAAATGACTGACAAGGAATTTCCACTGATAATTCTAAGGAAACTGAATGAGATACAAGAAAACTCAGCTAGACATCATGATGAAATGAGGAAAAATATACAGGACCTGAAAGAGGAAATGTACAAGGAAATCAACGTCCTGAAAAAAAATGCAGCAGAACTTCCTGAACGGAAGAAGTTATTCAGCGAAATAAAAAACACGACGGAGAGTTTAACCAGCAGGCTTGTTGAAGTTGAAGAGAAAACCTCTGAACTTGAAGATGGGCTGTTTGAAATAACACAAGCAGACAAAAAGAAAGAAAAAAAGAATCAAAGACATTGAAGAAAATCTGAGAGAGAGATCAGACAACCTTAAGCGCTCAAATATCCGAGTCATGGGTATTCCAGAAGGGGAGGAAAATGGAAATTGCACTGAAAACATATTCAAAAAAATAGTGGCAGAAAACTTCCCAGGTATAGGAAAAATCACAGATCTTCAGATCCAGGAAGTTCAACGATCTCCAAACCGTATTCAACCCAAAAAGGCCTTCTCCAAGACATGTTATAGTCAAATTGGCAAAACTCAGAGACAAAGAGAGAATCTTAAAAGCTGCAAGAGAGAAGCGTCAAATCACCTATAAGGGAGCCCCAATCAGGCTAACATCAGACTTTTCATCACAAACCCTAAAAGCTAGAAAGGAATGGGATGATATATTCAAAATACTAAAAGACAAAGATTGCCAGCCAAGAATATTCCACCCTGCAAGGCTATCCTTCCGGAATGAAGGGCAAATAGTATATTTCTCAGACAAACAAAAACTGCGGGAGTTCACTACCAAATGACCACCCTTACAAGAAATCCTGAAGGGAGTACTGGGTTTGGTTCCTGAAAAATAACTACCACTGCCATAAAAACACAAGAAAAATCAAAACCCACTAGTATAATAAAAATGGCATTCATGAAGAGAAAAAAAACAAACAAAAACAGTATCTACAACCTAAGGAACCAAAAAACACAGAAACCAAACAGTAAATCAGAAAGCAAGGAACAAAAGACACCTAAGACAACCAAACAACCAATAAAATGCTAGGAATAAATCAACACCTTTCAATAACAACTCTCAATGTAAAAGGCTTAAATTCCCCAATCAAAAGACAGAGACTGGCTGACTGGATCAAAAAGGAGGACCCAACTATATGCTGCCTACAAGAGACCCACCTCACCCATAAAGATTCACATAGACTAAGAGTGAAAGGATGGAAAAAGATTTACCATGCAAACAGAAAAGAAAAACGAGCTGGAGTAGCTATTCTTATATCTCACAAAATAGACTTTAAACTGAAAACCATAGAAAGAGACAATGAGGGACACTACTTAAAGATAAAAGGACTGATCCATCAAGAAGACATAACAATCATAAATATGTACGCACCCAATGTTGGAGCAGCCAGATTTATAAAACAAACTCTATTAGACCTAAAGAAGGAAATAGACACTAATACCATAATAGCAGGGGACCTAAACACCCCACTGTCAATACTAGACAGATCACCTAGGCAAAGAATCAGTAGAGAAACACAAGATCTAAACAAGACTCTAGACCAATTGGAATTGGCAGATATCTACAGAACATTCCATCCAACAACCTCAGAATATTCATTCTTCTCATCAGCACATGGATCATTCTCCAGGATAGATCACATATTAGGTCACAAATCAAGTCTCAATAAATTCAAAAAAATTGGAATTATCCCATGTATTTTCTCAGACCACAATGGATTAAAACTAGAAATTAATAACAAACGAAACTCTGGAAACTATACAAACACATGGAAATTAAACAACATTCTACTTAATGACATATGGGTCCAAGAAGAAATCAAGCAGGAAATCAAAAAATTTATTGAATCTAATGAAAATTATGATAAATCATACCAAAACCTGTGGGATACTGCAAAAGCAGTAATAAGGGGGAAATTTATTACATTAAATGCTCACCTCAGAAGAATGGAAAGATGGCAAGTGAACAACCTAACACTTCACCTTAAAGAACTAGAAAAACAAGAACAATCCAAACCTAAAGTTAGCAGACGGAAAGAAATCATTAAGATCAGAGCAGAACTGAATGAAATTGAAACCCAAAAAACAATTCAAAAGATCAACGAATCAAAAAGTTGGTTTTTTGAAAAGATAAATAAAATTGACAAACCATTAGCATGGCTAACAAAACAGAAGAAGAGAGAAAACTCAAATAACAAAAATTAGAAATTAAAAAGGCAATATTACAACTGATTCATCTGAAATACAAGGAATCATTCGAGACTACTATAAACAACTATACGCCAACAAATTTGAAAATCTGGAGGAAATGGATAAATTCCTGGACACACACAAGCTCCCAAAACTGAACCATCAAGACGTAGAAAATTTGAACAGACCAATAACAATAAAGGAGATTGAAGCTGTTATCAGAAGGCTCCCAACAAAGAAAAGCCCAGGACCAGATGGATTCACAGCAGAATTTTACCAAACATTCAAACAGGAATTGACACTGATTCTTTACAAATTATTCCAAAAGATTGAAACAGACGCAAATCTCCCAAACTCATTCTATGAAGCAAACATCATCCTGATACCAAAACCAGGTAAAGATATAACCAAAAAAGAAAACTACAGGCCGATATCCTTGATGAATATAGATGCAAAAATCCTCACTAAAATACTAGCAAAAAGAATACAGCAACACATACATAAAATTATTCACCACGATCAAGTGGGATTCATCCCAGGGATGCAAGGTTGGTTCAACATACGCAAATCAATAAATGTGATACACCATATTTATAAACTCAAACACAAGGACCATATGATCATCTCTATAGATGCTCAAAAAGCATTTGATAAAGTTCAGCACTCATTCATGACAAAGACCCTCTATAAGTTAGGTATAGATGGAAAGTATCGCAACATAATTAAAGCCATATATGACAAACCCACTGCCAATATCATCCTGAATGGGCAAAAGCTGAAAGCTTTTCCTTTAAGAACAGGAACTAGACAAGGATGCCCACTCTCACCACTCCTATTCAACAGTGTTGGAAGTACTAGCCAGAGCAATCAGAGAAGAGAAGGAAATAAAGGGCATCCAGATTGGAAAAGATGAAGTCAAACTGTCCCTGTTTGCAGATGACATGATCCTATATATCGAACAGCCTAAAACCTCTACAAAAAAACTGTTGGAATTGATAAATGATTTCAGCACAGTAGCAGGATACAAAATCAACACACAAAAATCAGTAGCATTTCTTTTCTTCAATAGTGAACATGCAGAACGAGAAATCAAGAAAGCCTGCCCATTTACAATAGCCACCAAAAAAATTAAGTACTTAGGAATTGAGTTAACCAAGGAGGTGAAAAATCTCTATAATGAGAACTACAAACCACTGCTGAGAGAAATGAGAGAGGATACAAGAAGATGGAAAGATATTCCATACTCTTGGATTGGAAGAATCAACATAGTGAAAATGTCCATACTACCCAAAGTGATATACAAATTCAATGCAATCCCCATCAAAATTCCAAAGACATTTTTCTCAGAAATGGAAAAAACTATCCAGTCATTTATACGGAACAATAAAAGACCACGCATAGCCAAAGCAATGCTGAGCAAAAAAAATAAAGCTGGAGGCATAACACTACCTGACTTTAAGCTATACTACAAAGCTATAATAACCAAAACAGTATGGTACTGGCATAAAAACAGACACACTGACCAATGGAATAGAATAGAGAATCCAGAAATCAACCCACACACTTACTGCCATCTGATCTTCGACAAAGGCACCAAGCCTATTCACTGGGGAAGGGACTGCCTCTTCAGCAAATGGTGCTGGGATAACTGGATATCCATATGCAGGAGAAAGAAACTAGATCCATACCTCTCACCGTATACTAAAATCAACTCAAAATGGATTAAGGATTTAAATATACACCCTGAAACAATAAAACTTCTTAAAGAAAACATAGGAGAAACACTTCAGGAAATAGGACTGGACACAGACTTCATGAATACGACCCCAAAAGCACGGGCAACCAAAGGAAAAATAAACAAATGGGATTATATCAAACTAAAAAGCTTCTGCACAGCAAAAGAAACAATTAACAGAGTTAAAAGACAACCAACAGAGTGGGAGAAAATATTTGCAAAATATACATCTGACAAAGGATTAATATCCAGAATATACAAGGAACTCAAACAACTTTACAAGAAAAAAACAAGCAACCCAATTAAAAAATGGGCAAAAGAGCTAAGTAGGCATTTCTCTAAGGAAGATATACAAATGGCCAACAGACATATGAAAAAATGCTCAACATCACTCAGCATCCGGGAAATGCAAATCAAAACCACACTGAGATACCATCTAACCCCAGTTAGGATGGCTAAAATCCAAAAGACTCTGAACGATAAATGCTGGCGAGGTTGCGGAGAAAAAGGAACTCTCATACATTGTTGGTGGGACTGCAAAATGGTGCAGCATCTATGGAAAATGGTATGGAGGTTCTCAAACAATTGCAGATAGATCTATCATACGACCCAGTTATCCCACTGTTGGGAATATACCCAGAAGAATGGAAATTATCAAGTCGAAGTTATACCTGTTCCCCAATGTTCATCGCAACACTCTTTACAACAGCCAAGAGTAGGAACCAGCCAAAATGTCCATCATCAGATGAGTGGATACGGAAAATGTGGTACATCTACACAATGGAATACTACTCAGCTATAAAAAGGAATGAAATACTGCCATTTGCAACAACATGGATGGACCTTGAGAGAATTATATTAAGTGAAACGAGTCAGGCACAGAAAAAGAAATACCACATGTTGTCATTTATTGGTGGGAGCTAAAAATTAATATATAAATTCACACACACACACACACACACGCACACACAAAAAAAAAAAAAACCGGGGGGGGGCGGGGGGGAAGAAGATATAACAACCACAATTACTTGAAGTTGACAGGACAAGCAAACAGAGGGGACATTGGTGGGGGGGAGGGGGAGGGAGGGGGGATTTGGTGATGGGCAACAATAATCAGCCACAATGTATATCGACAAAATAAAATTTTTAAAAAAAAAATGGGCAAATGAGCTGAATAGACATTTCTCAAAAGAAGACATATAAATGGCCAAGAGGTATACAAAAAAATGCTTAACATCACTAATCATCAGGAAAATGCAAATCAAAACCACAATGAGTTATCATCTTATCCCATTTAGAATGGCTATTAGCAAAAAGATAAATAATAACAATGCTGGCAAGCATGCGGAGAAAGGGGAACTCTTATATACTGTTGCTGGGAATGTAAACTAGTATAGCCATTATGGAAAACAGTACGGAGGTTTCTCAAAAAACTACACGTGGAACTACCATATAATCCAGCGATCCCAATTCTGGATATATATTCAAAGAAAAGGTAATTAACATGTTGAAGGGATAGCTGCACTCTCCTACAATAAGGCTCTATTAATTCAGGTTTCAGATTGAATGCTACCTCCTCAGAGAGACCTCCCTGACTACCCAGGAAGCACCTAGCCACTCTCCATCCAATTAATCTGCCTCATTTTTCTTCATAGTACTTATTACTCTCTGATTTTGTTATATATAATTCTTGCATATGTGCCTGTCTCCCCAGTGAAATATAAGCTTCATAAGGACTTTGCTTTTTATTTTTTAATGCTGAATTCTCAGTACTAGAACCATGCCTTGCATACAGTATTTATGCAATAAATATTGTTGAATGAATGAATTTTTAAAAAGATATGCCAAGCAAACAATAATTTTTATTGTTTCAAGACAGATAAAGCTGAAAATGATCAAACTGGAAAGAGCATTGGTTAAATATGCAATTGTAAATGGAGATTTCAATATACTTCGCAGTAATTGATAAAACAAGCTGACAGGAAATCAGCAAGGATACAGAATACATGAAAAACTTTATGAAGTGATTTGACCTAAATGCCGTTAACATAACATTCCATCCAGCAGAAGCCGAATACACATTCTTTATAAGCACACACAGAACACTCACTAAGATAGATTATATTCTAGGTCACAAAACAAACTTCATCAAACATAAAAGAATTAAAATTATTCAGAGTATGTTTCCAGACCTTAAGAGAATTAAATTAATTATCAGTAACAGGAAAATAACAGAAAAATCCCCAAATATTTGGATACTAACCACCACACTGCTAACTAATCCATGGGCCAAATAGTTAATCCCAAAGGAACTGAATGAAAATGAAAACACAATATCTCAAAATCTGTGGAATATAGCTAAAGAAATGCTTAGAGGGAGCATTGGCAGCACCTAAGTGCTTCTATTAGAAAAGTCTCAAGTTATTTATTAAAGCATCCATAATAAATTATTAGGGGGAAAATAGCAAGGTCTAGGAAGAAAAATCACATTTTTCTTTTTTGACAAGTTACAATGCCTATTATACATCCAAGAGAGTTTCTCAAGCAGGTAGTTGGTAATACTGGACAGGTAAGAAGACAGGTCAAGAACTATAAATTTGTATGTCATCAGTGTCTATACATGTTATTTAAAGCCATGTGACCAGATGAGGTCAATCAGGGAGCAAGTATAAATACTAAAGAAGGCTCAGCACTGAGCCCTGGCATTCTCCAGTATTTAGAGGTTAAATGGAAAAGGAGGAGTAATAAAATGAAAGTGAAAAGGAACATTCGGCAAGTTACGAAGAAAACCAAAAAAGTACAGTGAATTGGAAGTCAAATAAAGAAGATATTTCAGAGAGGAAAGAGTAATCAAATGTGTCAAATGCCTCTGACAGTTACATTATTATGAGAACTGAAAACTGACAGTCAATATGGCACAAGGACAAGTGCCATGAACCAAGAAGTGAGTTAAGTTTATTTCAGTTAAGGTACTGAAAAACAATAATTAAATGATTGGTTTATTAAAATCCATAGGATTTTCAGGGATCCCATTAACCCCTTTAGAAAATAAAAATTTGTCAGCCTATGTTTAAGAAAAAAAGAATTTCTAATGACTAGCATTTAACATGTATCTGGTCGAATTTTGCCTGGTTAAATACAAGAGTACTTCAAAAAGTTCATGGAAAGATTCGTATTATCTTTTAATCGCATTTTTCCACAAACTTTTGAAGTACCTTATTTTGCATGTGCCTCTGGTCCAGAAAAACAGCTTATGATCTGCAATAAAAGGAACACCCAAGTAACCCAAGATATGCCCAGCCTTTGAGGACTTAGATCCTAAACTGCCATGGCTTCCCTAATCTTGCACACTACTCCATACCCTCATTCTCCTTCTTTGTTTAACTCAGCTCCATCTCAACTGACATCTCTGCCTGGTCTCTTATCTGATGCATAGTCTGCTTACCTCCCAGCCAGTTCCCAGTGTACCAGTTTCCTCTCTTCACTCCCAGACTCAGGGATTCTACAGATAACTGCTACTCAATTCAGTCCTTAGAATTTTAATTCCTGTACTATGTCCAAACAGTAACCCAACAACTCACCCAGCCTGAGACCTGTCTTGAAGGCAAACCCCAGAAAACAGGTCTTTGACTGATATTTGTTGATTAGAGTTGAAATAGCATCTTGTAATATAAAGGATATTTTTCAAGAGGACCAAAAGAAAATGGCCCCTACTACAGAAGACATTAAGGTGAAAGTATATGTGGTCACGTTAGCTGCTGAGTACACAGAATAAAAACACAAATAGTAGGTTAAGTTGAAAAAATCTAAAAGACCATGAATGTTGTTTCTTGTTTGTAAAGATAAAAGCATGACAAAGGCATTGGGAATGTTAAGTGCCCTTGCATTAAAACAGTGTCCAAAATTAGTCATAACAAAATGAAGTTCAACTAAGGATTCTTAAATGGATCTAAACAGATTCAGTACTATGGCTAAAACTAGTGCAAAAAATTTTAAAGTGACACCTATTAAAGAACAGTTAGTGACTAAAGTACTTTTTCATCAGATAAACTAGTTTTTCTCTCTTCCCCCTTTATCTAAACATGGGTACACTTGAAAAGTATCTCTTCTTTTATTTAACAGACTTAACTGGAAATAGCCTAGAAGAAAGAAGTAAGCCACTATTTATTTCTCATAATATGCTATACTTTGCATAAAGAGAGGATATTACTTATCCATGACTAATATTGGTTTCTTACACACACACACACACACACACACACACACACAGAGGTGTGCTGATCTATACTAATTTGTCCATACTCTTGAGGCTGCGTCAATAACAACAGCTATAAAGCTATTGGGGTGCCATTCATAGTCACTGAATGAGGTGATGCTCCATGACCCACAAAATGAGAGTACCCATGTCTTTGGCATGGTGAGCTAACTACAAAGCCAACTCCTATGAAGAGATGATATGTAGTAGGGAATATACTGTGAACTCTGACCCAAAAGTTCTTTTTAACCAGTCCATTCACAGACTTTCAGAAATCACCAAACTTCCTGCAATTGTCAGCCAAATTTTGTGTGAATACATTTTGCAGAAGAAAATGTTCATAGCTTTAATTGGGGAATTGTCATACCTGTCATACTTTTTCTCTAAATGGTCAAACAGTATACGTACATCAGGCTTTGTGGGCCACATGGTCTCTCCTACTACTCAACTCTACCATTGTAGCACAAAAGGAGACACAGACAATAGTAAATTAATGGACATGACTGAGTTTCAATAAAACTTTTATTTACAAAAACAGGGTGGAGGATGGATTTGACCCACACGCTGTAGTTTGCCAACCCCTGTTGTAATCCACCACACTCTTAGTCATTTCCTTCCATGAATCAAGGACATGCCCACATATCTGTGCAAAACAATCTCTTCTTTATCAATAGCTCTTGTTGAAATAGCTGAGGAACTTAAGCTTCCTAGAGGTCACCTGGTTTGGTTAGAAAGATCTGTGAGGCACAACCTTAATTACTTAGAAGAGTCCATACTGTGAATACTCTGGCCTTTTGATCTTTCTGAGGTTGTACAGCTACACCCTTGGCTTTTTCTCTATACCACACTTTCAGAAGCTGTTTTTTTATGTTAGCATAATTTTCCATTTAGATAGGCTGAAAATAAACTAAATCAGCTAGTGTTGGTTCCCTTTTAAGAAGATTTCCCTCAATTTATCTTTCTTCTCTCGTATTTTACCATCAGAAACAAGGAACCAGGTAGCATCTTCAACACTTTGTTTGGAAATCTCCTATACATCCAAATTCATCACTCACAACTTCTGATTCCATCTTCAAAACCAGGAGCAGAAAATCTCCCTCACATCAAGTCCCTCCCACACTCAGAATCTCTTTTGTCAGGAAGAGCCAATCATTTTTAAGTACTCACTTGATGAGGCTGGATCCACTGAAAGTAATCTTCCTTTCTTAATGCTCATTGTGTCACATAATATAGCCTAATCATAGGAATGACTGTCTCGTTATACTCAGAGTTCACAACCACACTGGAGAGGAAAGACAGAGACTCTTGGGGGGCCATCTTATAATAATCCCTACAACAACTCCTACAGGTATAGCAATTTTGAAACTACTGTCTATGTAGCATTGAACAAATAAGTAAATATAGTTACGATGCTGGAAGCCAAGCTTCTCACTGTTAAAGAAGTGAATTACAAGTATAGAATGGGGAAAAGATAGGAAGTTGACGTAGAATTGGATATAACCATACGAACTTATGATTTTTCATAAATTTTATTTATTTTTTGTCTGGATGGTTTCTCCCCCACTCCTAAGTCTGTCTTGGAGTCTAGAAGCAATGACACCCTAGTAGTAATGAATATATCAAATACCCAGATCTTGTATTCTAAATTGAATTCCCTATTAAAAGGAGCCATGGATTAGAGAAGTAGGTAACATCAGAGCAAGAAAAGTACATCATGAGCCTGGAACATTTTGTTATACCAGAATGTAAGAAAGTACCCAAGAAATGATGGGGACACACCACTTAAGGAGTTTATATTAAATAAAAAGTTGTGGAAATGTTCAGAAAAAAAGAAATACAAGGTATTTCAAATCACTGAACTTTTTAGAGTTACATCTGTAATTAAAACCATCAGTTGAAACTGCTTAAGGAAACAAAAATATACCTGGAACTCAATTATTTTAATAAATATTAAATATTTTACTTGTTAGGAGAACATATTTACCAGTAAAAAGACATGACTAATATATTTCATCTCCAAATAATAAGGGCAACTTTTTGGAACATTTGGGTATCAGAAAGACTACACGTACTATTCAAAAATAAATAAAGCATTTTGAAAAACATTTTCTTCCTAAAGTTTCTTATAATTTCCCTTCTAACTTCCATAATTAAATTTCACTCATGGAGAAATCTCCCACTAACAGGTCCAAGCCTACTGGAGTCCCCCAAATCTGCCCTCTCTAGTTTAGTCACGTAGTTAAGAAATAAATGGCACAGAACTGCTTTGATGCTGAAAAGAAAAAGGAATAAAGACAATTCTGGAGAAAGGCTTAACAATATCAACTCTAGATAAATTGATTTTAAAAAGCTTGATAATGAGATCATCAGACTTAACAATACCAACTCTAGATAAATTGATAAAAGTTTGATAATGAGATTATCAGACTATCGCCATGAGCATTTACTTATTTACCTACTAAAACATCTTTCAATTTAACATAATACTGATTTGTTACAGAGTTTTAATATATAGGAATATTATATTGGCTTCATAGTCACACATTTGTAGTCTCTAGCCAAAGAGCCCCATATGAATCTCAGGCAAAGTGTTTGCCTAAGAGTTGAAAGTAATGGAGGAAAATACTTCCTGACTGGAAGCAATGTACCAAAATTCTGTTTTAGGATACATGAGTTTAGATGACACTATAAACATAGTTTTTAAAGTATGCTTTCGACATGAAGGCAGGAGAAGTCACAATGAAAGAGGAAAAACCACTCTGACCGTTCAGAATCCTGGATGCTTACAGGCTGGAGCTGCTGAGCACACAGAGCAGAAGCTGGCAAAAGCTACAGCTGGGCCCTTCAGATGAAGCTGCATGGAGGCAGCAGGGGAGAAGAGGGCCTTGGTGGCCCCCAAGCTAGCAAGACCACACTAAAAGGTTTCCCGTGGATCCACATAAGAGCTAGGAGCCACAACAACTGAATAAAAGGAGGCACTCAGAGGCTGGTGAGCCACTGCAAGGGACCAGAACAAGGAACATCCCATGGGAAGTGTTTGGAGCATGGATGGTGGGAGAGACGGGCCCACCAGGAGAACACTGGAGCACAGCAAGGACAGTTGATCTGCCCCTCAATCAACACAGGAGCACTCAGAGGAGACTGGTCATGAATATAGAATTCCATGGGGTGCAGTTTGATGAAAAGACTCCGGCCCAGACCAGTGCTTCTACACAACCCAGGTGCACTGGATCTCACTAGACCTGGAAGTACCTATAAAGTCAACCATTAAAACCTGAGCTACACAAAAAGCCTTCCCTAGGGAATCAGCAGTAAAGCAGCAATTTAGCTCAACCACAGAACTCAGGTACTTGTCCCCAGAGGAAGTTCTACCATTTTAAAAGAAGCAAAGGACAACAAAGTTCCAATGCAGAGTTTAAGTGGTGAGAACAGCAAATAATCCAACACAGAACTGTAAGAAAAAACAAAATACCCATAGACCAGAGACAAATTTTGACATTAACTAGTAAAGGTTTCACATCACCAAAGAATACCTATAAAACCTAGAAGGATCAGAAGTCCCCTGGCTTGGTGGGGGGGAGGGCTGGGGGCCTCAGCCATGCCCCCCAACACCCCAAACCAGTCCTGAGGGTGGGGATCTGAGTGCCTCTGCCATGGTCCCCTGACACCTGCAACCAGCCCAGCAACAACCGCTGAGCTGCCACAGGAAGCACTCCAGGCTTTCCCGAGCCATAGTGGTTGGGGGCTGAGGGCCTCATCCATGCCCCCCGACACCCACAACCAGCCCAGCAATGACCACCAAACCACCACAGGAAGCCCCAGGCTCTCCTGAGCTGGGGAGGTGGGGGGCAGAGGGCCTCAGCCACGACCCCCCAGCACACGCAATCACCCCAGTGACCACCACTGAGCCACCACAGGAAGCACCCTGGGCTCTCTCAACCTGGGCAGGTGGGGAGCCAAGGGCCTCAGCCACACCCCACCGACACATGCAACCACCCCAGCAACCATCACTGAGCTGCTGCAGGAAGCGCCCCAGGCTCTCCTGACCCAGGGTGGGGGGGGGGCCAAGGGCCTTGGCCACACCCCTCAGCATGAGAAACCAACCCAGTGATAACCACTGAGCCGCAGCAAGAAGGTACTCAAGCTGGGGTGGTAGGGGGCTAGGGCTTCTGCCATGCTCCCATGACATCGGCACTCAGCCAAGCAATGACCAAGGCACCACTGGAAGCCCCCTGGTCTCCCCTGTGAGAATGAATGGGGGTGCCACAGGCCTCAATCCAACCTCTCCTCCTTCCTCCTTCTTCCATCCCATTTCCTTCCCCTTTCTCCTCTCCCCCTTCCTCCCAACTGCTCTGCAACAACATCATAAAATATAAAAAATATATTTTTTTAAAGAGTAATACAAATGTTTCTATAAACTGTTTGAAGTACTGTTGCATATGAATACACATATATAAAATGATGTAAAGAATAGAGATACAAATGTAATAATGTAAAAGTTTAAAAATATAATTGGAAGGGACTGTTTATATTTGAAGCATGTAACACTCTAACGTGACAGATCAGATATATTAAATTGCTTCCTTTAACATCCTATTTGTTGAATTTTCCAGTAAAGCCATAAGTTATTAATTACTCTTGGAATCAGAAAAGAGGTTAAAAAAAATTTTTTTTTAAAAGAGTGTCCTATCAAATTTACCTCTTTCAAATAATAATAGTTGCAGCACCTAGACCGATCATTCTAGCCAAAGACTACAATTAAGATATCAGTAACATTTCCTAGACAAGTAGTTAATTAATCTTATTGGCTTCTGGGAAATGGAGATAGTATAAACCATGATTTTAAAATCAAACTAGAGATAATATTTGGCAGGGTGGGATGACTTATAGTACGTACATGTGGTATTTATCCCTCTGTGCTTTGCTTATTTCACTCAATATAAGTTTCTCCAAGCTCATCCATGTTGTCGCAAATGGGAGAATTTCATTCTTTTTTATGGCAGAGCATTATTCCATGGTGCATATATACCACATTTCCCTTATCCAATCTCCCATCGATGGACATTTTGGTTGGTTCCATATCTTGGCTATTGTAAACAGAGCTGCAGTAAACAAGGGAGTGCAGGTATCCCTTTGACATGATGATTTTCATTCCTTTGGGTATACCCAGAAGTGGGATTGTTGGATCATATGGAAGATCTATCTGTAGCTGTTTGAGAAAACTCCATACTGTTTCCCATAGTGCTTGTACTAATTTACAGTTCCACCAAGAGTGTAGGAGCATTCCCTTCTCTCCACATCCTCGTCAGCATTTGTTATTGTCTGTCGTTTTCATTACAGCCAGTCTAACTGGGGTGAGATGATATCTCAATACAGTTTTAATTTGCATTTCCCTGGTGACTAGTGATGTTGAGCATTTTTTCATGTACCTCTTGGCCATTTGTATGTCTTCCATTTGAAAAATGTCTATTCAGCTCCTTTGCCCATTTTTTAATTGGGTTATTTTTTTTTTACTGTGTAATTGCTTGAGTTCCTTGCATATTATGGATATTAATCCCTTGTCAGATGCACAGTTAGCAAAAATTTTCTCCCACTCTGTAGGTTGTCATTTCACTCTGTTGATTGTTTCTTTTGCTGTGCAGGGCTTTTTAGCTTGCTATAGTCCCAGTTGTTTATTTTTTCTTTTGTTGCTTGTGCTTTTATGCTCATGTTCGTAAAGTCTGTGGCCAGTTTTAAATGCTTTCATTTCCACAAACCAGTTATTTAAATAAAGTTTTGCATTCCCAAAAGCTTTGAGTGAAACAGATAAAAACAGAAATATTTGAGTTTAAGATAGGGAAGATGATCTGGAGCCCTGTCTGCTTTATTTCCTTACTACCTTCACCCCCAAAACATATTTGGTGGAATCTACTGGGAAATGATTTTAAGGAGAGAGTCATGAGAAACTCTAATAGAATGCATGAAAAAATAAAATAAAATTATTCAAGCCACCATTACAATTATCTTAAAATTATATTTGAATTTTGTTCAAATCACCTAACACATACTGAACACTCAATAAACAATCAGTCAATAAGAAAAAAAAGGGCACGGCATTGTGATCCTCATCAGATTTAAGAGGCACTTCATTAGGGTTCAACACAGGGCAGCTGGAAACACACTATACTAATTTAATCCAATAACTCAACCAGAGCACCGAAAATAGATTACAGCGGATTCTTTTCTTTTCTTTTTTTTTTTTTTAGTGACCAGTAAGGGGATCGTAACCCTTGGCTTGGTGTCCTCCGCACCGCACTCAACCAGTGAGCGCACCAGCCAGTCCTATATAGGATCCGAACCCGCGGCCTTGACGCTCCCAGCACCGCTGCGCTCCCAGCGCCGCACTCTCCCGAGTGAGCCACAGGGCCGGCCCCAGCTGATTCTCATTATGCATGGTAGTTATGGTCTATAAAGTTCCATGAACACTGAATTAGCAAATACAGAGTTAGGTTCCTGCAAGCCTCTGGTCATATTTTCATCAACAAGTCAACACATAACTTTGTTTTATGTGTGTGTTTGTGTTTAAGGACACCTTATTTAATATACAGTGTTGGTTCATTAACATTGAACCCACAGCCACCAACACTATATAGCTCATGCTTGAATGAAGTGTATCTACCACACGTTTTTTTTTTTTCTCTGTAAGGCACCTCACGGACTTCTTGCTCTTGGAAACACTAGGCAGCACTACAGTAGTTCAGCACTATGCTTGGGGGCCATTTTAAACAGCAAAACCACCAACAAAAAGCATTTAAATTTTTAAAAAATTTAAAAAAAAGAAAAGACATGATACTAAACAGACCACAAAAAGGACACTTGATTACAGTATGAGAAATGAAACAAGAAGGCAGGGTGTTACCTCGTTCAAACTCAAATTTCTTGCCACTCTGTGCAAACACGTGCCTACAAATGACCATTAAAGTGTCATAAGTACTGATTTGAGGGTTATAAAAGAATTTTAGCAAGTAGTCTGTGTTCACAAACACAGAATCTACAAATAACGAGGATTGTATTTTCTTACACAACCAAATCTCATACAAGATTCTGGTTCAGGCTTAAGAATTAGTGTGTTAGAAGAAGGTACTAGAACAGGATGGAGGAAAAAGTAAAAATCAGAATTAAAAGGAAGGCTCAAAATTCTGCATCAACCATGCCTACTCGCACTTTAATATACCTGTGTTAGACTGCATTACTGTTCCCAATTCAACTTTATATTCACAATCTCTGCCACATAACACTGCAGTTCCTCCCACGAGGGACAAGGCATATTTCTCCACTCTATTGAAGTTAGCCATGGCCATGTGATGTGTTTTGGCTGTTGGCTGTTAGTGGACATGATATAAGCAAAGGCTTGAAATGTACTTCCAGATTTGAGGTTTCCTTGTGTTTCTATGAAAAAAACACGCCCTCAGGTAGTCCACTGGTCTAAGGAGGAACAGCAGACAAATGGAACAGATCTAGATTCTATCTGCAGAGAGAAATGGAACAAATTTAGACTCTATCTGCAGCTTGAAGCAAAGCCCAGCCAAGAACAGCCAACCCACAGACATACTAACAAGAATAAACAGCTGTTTTTCCAAGCCCTAAGTTTCACAGTATTATTGTGGCTATAGTTAGCTGATATTTAATATATTTACACATTAATTTAAAAATACTATTATCCTATAACAATTTTTTACATAAAAAGGTTGATGAGACTCTCTTTGCTTCTTGCACTAAAAGTCTAACACATAGTAGCTGGGTAGTGTGTTTCCAAAGACAGCTGCAGCAATATTTCCCATCCCACATGATCTTTTACAGTTTGACCTTGCCAGTCACTCATCAGATGGTGGGGTCTACCTTCTCTCCCCCAAATTTAGGCTGGTTCTATGATACTGTGTGAGACCTGAAGCCAGATATTAAGACATCTACAGTTTCCATGTTTGTCCCTCATGGAACTCAGCCATCAAGCAAGAAGTCAAACCCCTCTAAGACCACCACACTGAGAGAAGACCCAAATTAGACACATGGAAAGAGAAAAAGAGACATCAAGAGGGGAAGGGGTGGAGAGCTGGGGTGAAGAAGTCACAAAGAGAGAAGACAGAGAGATGCCATGGAATAGAGCACTGACTGTAAACCATCTGAACGAGGCCATTTTGGACCTCATCACCATCCTAGTGCCTCGGCTGAAACTATATGAAACAGAAAAAACTCTTTAGCCAATCCATACAACTGTGAGAACTAATAAATTGTTACTGTATTAAGACACTAACTTTTGGGGTAAATTATTATATGACAACTCAAACAAGTTGTTAATAAATGTGTGCTAAATTAATTAAATTCATTAAAATATTCTGCTTAAGGCTTACCTTGGTGTTGGCCATGTCCACAATATATTGGTCTCCCTTTATACATTCCATTACTTCAAAACCATCTCTGTCAATCACCTTGGCCTGAGAGCTTCCAGATACAACAAGAATCATGTCTCCTGTGTTACTGTACTGTAATGACTTGATCTGATGGCTACGCAAAAGAAAAAGAAAATAGTCTGGTGAGACACCAACCATAATGTTTATCTTCTCACTATATCAAGCACTGCCAGAAAAAATGTTACACAACTGCAGAAACTAATAATTCCACAAAATTGGAACGTCACCCCAAATGGACCCCTCAACACCTACTGGCTATCCTTTTAGCTCTCTCTTCCCACTCTCCACGCAATCTATTAAAACCTTCTCTACTTACCTTACACCTTTCAACCCAACCAACTCTCCCTCTTTCAGCTGTTGAATCTTCTGGTTCTTTCCCAGAAGAAACAAATGAGAACTGTCTCAACTTTCTCCCATTAATGTTATAAAGTTATCTGTACCTGAACTCCTCTCTTCCTCCTACTTTTCAATTACAATGGTGGAAATGAATCTCTTACTGCACAAAGCAAACTACACTTCCTGTAACCTGGATCCTATCCTTCCTAGTCTCCTCAGAAACTTCTACTGACTATCCTCTCTCTCCTGCCCTTCACACTTAAGCTGTTTTAACAAGATTTCAACCCTCATCATCTCCTTTATTTCTCTAGCACTAAAGTATCCTTTCCACCCTCACCAATCCACTAAAACTGATATTGCTACTGTGGCTACAGTAGTGTGCCAGCCAGAACTCCCCCTTGAGAACTGAAGTACTCATTCTCCCAGCTTCCAGAAATTTGCTGGCTGATGACTAATAGCTGAACCCTCAGGAATTTCCCTGAGTTGCAGAGAACTTCTTCACCCAAGGTTATGCTACAATCCCAAAGCAGCTCACATTCAATGACTGGTCAATGTGCAGCAAAAAGGTCTAGCCCTGTGCTTCACTCTCGAATACTGCAGAAGGATTATTCCAGCCTCAGATCTCCCTGTGGGATCAGTTGACGTTGCTGCTGTAACCACACAGATGGAGAAATTCAATTTCTCCATCTGCTAATGCTGTTTCTCATGCACCCTCTCTCACAGGAGCTGACCACAGAAGCACTCCCCAATAAACTTCTAAATATAAATCTTGACATCTCGTAGTGTGTTTTTGAAAAACCTGACCTGAGAAAGTTGGTACCAGAAGTGGTCCTATGAAGCCAACTCCAAAATGAGATTTTCAAGTTGTATCAACCACTTGGACTCCAACACTGATGGTATATAGTCCTTAACATGCTGTTAGCAGTACAATCACAATTGCCAAATCTTTTGTTTGTGAAAGAGAAAGCATGGCAGGTGCAATATTTCAGGCATTTGAGAAGTACAGAGTAGTAGTTAAAAGGAGAAGGAATTAGATAGCTGTTGCTAGGAACAGTCGATACAATGGAGAAAAACAATGAGAGGCTAAGGTGATAAATCCCCACTTAAAGACTATAGTGTGGAAAGCCAGAGGGTCTCTTTAGCAGCATATAAAGACAGAGTTATTGGTCTTTGTCAGGTAAGTGGTATGCAGTCATTCACCTGGTAATGCATGTCTTTCTATCACTATTAAGAAGGAGCACCAAAAGCAGTAACAGTCACATGCAAGCAACAGCAACACACATTCATATCCCTGAACCAGAGTTATATTCACTTTCCTACCCTTAGTCTTTTTTTTTTTTTTAAGATGACCGGTAAGGGGATCTTAACCCTTGACCTGGTGGTGTCAGCACTACATTCTCCCAAGTGAGCTAACCAGCTATCCCTATATAGGGATCCAAATCTGTGGCCTTGGTGTTATCAGCACCACATTCTCCCAAGTGAGCCACGGGCTCACCCTTACTAACCTTAGTCTTAATACAATCCTACGGGATATGAACCATCTGAACAATCCAAAAAAATTCAGGTAGATCCATGATCTTGATGACATCATGTTAACCGAATCAAGTGAACAAGAAGTAGCAAACACACTGGTAAGACACAAACTTTCCAGAAGAGGAGCAATAAACCCTATAACACATTAGGAGATTCAGACAAGAAGATGTGGGGAAGAGAAATGTGGATAGACATATAAAAGTGGGCACAAATTATGAAGCTCTATATATCACACATTAATACCAGAGATTAACTTCAAAAGAGGGAATGAACAACTATGCAGACAAAGTGACTTGACCATCAGCTAGCCTCTGTCATTATCCCTTCTGGTCTTAACACAATAGGCTTATAAATGAAATAGCTGTGGTGGCAGGAATGGAAGTTATTCATGGGCCCAACAGCAAATCCCTAAAGTTGACCTAACTGTTGTTGCTGCTGAAGATCCAAAAAGGCCTATGTTCATTATTCATTAATTATTTTTTAAAACTTCCTGGCAAATTAGGATGAAAAGGGTATGTTCATAAACTGATAAATAGTATTATTAAGAAAAAAAACTACTGCAAACATCTTACTTGACATCAGGAACAAGACAAGTTAGCCCATTTTCACCATTTCTATTCAACATGTAATAGAGGTCCTTGCCAGTACAGTATGACAAGAAAAAGACCACTTGATTTATGACAAAGGTGGTAAGAAAAGTCTTCTCAATGAATGATGCTGGCTCAATTGGATATCAATATAGTAAAAACAAATCTTGGTCCCGGTTTTACACAATAAATAAAAAGCAATTCCAGGTACAGTGTAGGTCTTATTATTTTTAAAGGTAATACATCTAAACTTCTAGAAGATTACACTGATGACACTGGGTTAAAAAACTCTAATCATAAAAGAAAACATCGCAAATTTTAACTTCATCAAAATTGGGAACTTCTGGTCATCAAAAGATATTACAAGACAATGAAAAAACGACCCACAGTTTGCAACTGAAGATATGCCTGATATTTAACCAATAAAAATCCTCAGATCCAAAATATATAAAAACTCATAAAATAATAAGAAAAACATGAACAATAGAAAAACGTTCAAAAGATCTGAGCACTTCACAAATGATATCCAAATACAGGCATACCTTGATCTATTGTACTTTGCTTTTGTGCTTCACAATAATACTTTTTTTTTTAAAACAAATTGAAGGTTTGTGGCAATCCTGCATTGAGCAAATCTTTCAGCACCATTTTTCCAACATTGCTTAGAAATAAAGTATTTTTTAATTAAGGTATGTATATTGTTTTTTTAGACATAATGCTATTGAAAACTTAATAGTCTGTAGTACAGTGTAAACATAACTTTCCTATGCACTGAGAAACCAAAAAATTCTTGTGACTCACTTTACTGCAATCATCGCTTTATTGCAGTGGTCTGAAACCAAACCCACAGTATCTCAGAGGTATGCATGTACCCAATGATGTTATGAAAAGTTGTCCAATCTCACCATTCATCAGGAAAATTCAAAATAAAATTATAATGAGATACTACTATATTCCCACCAAAGTGAATAAAATTTAAAAGGCTGACAATACAAAATGTGACAAGAATGCAGGGTAACTTTTGCTGATTATGGATAGAAAGGTAAATTGGTACAATCGTTTTCAAAATCTCTTAGGATATACTAAAGCAGAATATATACATAACCTATGGCCTAGGAATTCCACTCCCAAGTATATACCCAACAGAAATATAAATATGTGCTCCAAAAGACATCTACAAGAATATTCAGAGCAAAAATATTCAAAATGACCCCAAATAGGAAACAACACAATTGTCCACAGGAAAAAAATAGATAAGAAGATGTATATTCATACTGTAGAACACTGCATAGCAATTAAAATGAACAAGTTTCTGCCATACACAGCATGGATAAATCTTACAAATATAATCAAGTGAAAGAACCCAGACAAAAAAGCATATATGCTATATTTTCTCATTTAAGTAACACTCAAATACAAGCTAAAGTAATCTATGGTATAAGGAGTCAGATGAGGAGAGTGAGGGTAATATCTGACAAATGAGCCTCTGGTGCTAGTAATACTCTATTTCTTTGATCTGGATGACAATTACAGGGATATGTTCATTTTATGATTAGTCATCAAGCTATAACCTTAGAATTAATGTATTTTTCTAAATATTACATTTTATTTTAAATATTATAAAAATGAGAGACATCTGATGCAAGTTTACATTAAGGTCCTTAATTCACCAATACATCAAACAAGGACATTACCATATTTTACATTATAATTTAAATCTTAAAGTCTATGAAATTCTCAGAATAAACTAAGAAAGCAAATAACATGTAATACTTTTTGTAGTTTAAATTCTTTTATTTTTATGCTTAAATGAGCATGCTTCAGTTTTCAAGAATTAGGTGAAAATTTTTATATATCCATTGCTAAATATAGTGCACATAAATTAATCTAAGAATTTTTATACTATAAAAGGTGAACTTTTATTCATTAATGAATAATTTAACCAAAAATGTACAAACAGAAGAATGTTTATTACAAATATAGGAAACATAAACATTACTAAATATAGGGAAGTACCAACATATCCAGAAATAAAAGTTTATTAGGGTGATGGTTCTTTCAAGCAACAAATAGCAAAGAAAAACTTGGTTTACCATAGGAACTATTAATTTACTTAGGGATTTGATAAAAGGTCAGCTGAGGTCATGCAGAATACTAGGAACAAGTGTTCAGCCAGACCTCACAAAGAACTCTTCATTTAGTAGCTTTACTAATGTGACAGATATACTCTACTGACCCAAGGAGGAACTCCACCAACTACCCTTTAGCATGTGTTTCTCCCAATTCTGCTTTGCCATTATATGATTCAAGTATACTGTCTCTGTTTCTATTACTTCTGTTATGACCAATTAATTTTCCTCTATACCTCCCACTCTACTTATTTAAGCCTTCTGCTGTTTTGTGGTTTCAATTCCATCAGAATTACTCATGCTTTCTGTTTTCTCTGTTTGTACATATTTGCTCTGCTCCCAAGGCTGTCTGCTTCCTTAGCAATGTGCTGCATGTTTCAAGCCCCAAAGAAAAAAGAATATCAAAGACATGGCCAATCATCAGAGTGTAGAGGACCACAGTTAGGAAGAGCCAAACCATTAGGTTTTGTTATAGGCTTGAGGGCAGCCTATGTTTAGGATGTTTTGGGGATAGATCCTGTCCCCACCCTATCTATGGTGACATGTCAGAGTCACACGTTATTAAGAAGACAAAAGGAAGCCCACAGAAATATAAACTATGTAAAGTACTTCAAGGCTTCTAAGAATGGAGCTATCTAATTCACATTGCCCTGTTTGTTATTTCTCCACAACACTAACCACGACCTGTTATTATAAATATTTTGTTTATACTCCATCTTTCCTTATTAGAATGAAAGTTCCATGAGGACAACACTATACTTATTTAGTATTCTATGTGCACAACCTAAAACAATACCTGGCAAATAGTAGGTGCTCTATAAATACTTGTCAAATAGATACAAATACTACAAAAATTCGACGTATATTATTTGTGATATGTATAAACATTAAAAAAGAGGTTATAAAATAATATGTAAAAATGGTACTAGTTGTATAAAATAGAAGTATTTGCCTATGTGTGTATAAAACAACAGAAGGAGAAATACAACAATGTCAATAATACTTAACTCCATGTGGCAGAAATATGAATAATCTGAAATAATATATACATGTGGGTGTGCATATTTATTAGGGCAAAATAAGCTACATATTATCTTAATCAGAAATAATAAATTATAAAATTCTCACAGAACCTGAAAAATTGTTGGGGTTGTCCAATGAAAAAAAAAAATCTACCCTTAGACAGGAAGAAATCTATCACAATGACAATTGCAATATATGAGTGAAGTCACCAAGATAATGGAACAGATGGTCCCCAGCATCACTCTCTCTCACAACTGATCAGTTTGGAAGTATTAAAAAGCTAAAACTGCAAACCTGGGACCACTGGAACTCAGCGATAAAGGAAGAAAGACCTGCAGAGTATGTGATGGCGGGAGAAGCTGCAGCAATAGGGAGAAGGGACCACTCCAACAACTTCCAGCCCCAGCCACTTCAGGGCTGACCCAGTGAGGGGTAGGAAGAAGTTGTAGCACATGGAGCAGGAGCCAGCAAAAGCTGCAACTGAGCCCTTTGTGTGAAGTTGCTTGGAGTCTACAGAGGAGAAGGTCTCAGAGCATACCATAGCAGCCTCCAGGGCTGTGAGACCAATGACAGGGCTCCCTTGGACTCCCACAGAAGCAAGAGACCACAACTGACCTATGAAAGGAACCACCCAGAGGCCAGTAGGTCACTGTGAGGGATCCACTCACGTCCCACCCCACAGGATGCTTTTGGAGTGTCAGATGGAAGCTGGCCTGCCAGGGGAACACTGGAGCACATTGTGGGCAGCTGAAGTGCCATGTGATCAGCACAGGCCCACTCAGTGGAGACTGGTCAGGGCAACAGAACTGTAGGGGGTGCAGTTTGCTGGAAAGACCCAGTCCCAGGCCAGAATTTCCACAAAGCCCAGATATATCTTACCTCACAAGACACTCAAGTGATTAAAAGGCCAACAATTACAATCCAATCCACACAAAAAGCCATTTCCAGAGAATCATCAGCAAAGCAGAAATTTAGCTCAATCATAAAGTTTAAGTACTTGTACCCTCAGGAAGTTCCCTCAATTTTGGAATTAACCAAAGGACAAAAGTTAGTTCCAGTGCAGAGTTTAAGTGGTGGTGGTAACTAAATAATCCACCATGGAATTAAAAAAAACAGAACAATAACAAAAACCCTACAGACCAAAGATAAAGCTCTGATATTAACCAGGAAAAGGTCTAACACTACCAAAGAACACCTATAAAACCTAAAAGAAAGTCAAGGGTTTCGATTCCCATACTGGCCAGCTGCCAAAACAAACCTAAAAGAAGTAGGAGTCTTCTAAAATGCCCAGGCATCAACATAAAGACAAAAAGATCAAGAAAGAACAGAGAAATACAAAACAACCAAAGGAAATAAAGCACCAGCAATGGACCCAGAGGAACAGCAGATTTAGGAAATGTCTAACAGAATTCAGAATAACCCTCTTAAGGATGTTCAGGGAGTCACAAGAAAATACAGACAGAAAATTAAATGATATCTGAAAAACAATCCAGGAGCAGAATAAGAAACTTGACAAAGGAACTGAATCAATTTTTTAAAAACCAAGGACAAATTTTAGAAATACAGAATATATTATCTGAACTGAAAAACTCAACAGGAAGCTCCAACAGCAGACTTAATCATACAGAGGAAAGAATCAGTAAGCTCAAAGATAGAACATATAAAATTACCAAATCAAAGGAGCAAAAAGAATGAGAAAAAATGAAACAGAAATACAGCAAATATGGGACTCTCTCTAGCTAAATAACCTCTGCATAATTGGCATACATGAAATAGAGGAAAAAGGAAATGATGTAGAAAGCATATTCAAGAACATAAAGGCTGAAAATTTACCAAGTATGGAGAAAGATGACAGCATCCTGATACAGGAAGCTCAGAGGCCAACGAAATTCAATCCAAGGAGGAACACCCCAAGGCACAACATAATCAAATTATCAAAAACCAAAGACAAAGAAAGAACAGTGAAAGCAGCAAGAGAAGAAGAAACACATAACAATCAATAGACCCCAAATGTCTCTCAGAGGATTTCTCAGTAGAAAGGCCAGAAGAGAATGGGATGATATATTTGAAGTACTGAAGAAAAAAGACTTGTCAGCCAAGAATTCTATATCTGGCAAAACTAACCCTCAAATATGAAAGAGAAATAGTCTTTATCAGACAAACAAACCTTAAGGGAATTCATTAACACTAGACTTGCCTTGTAAGAAATGCTAAAGGGAATTCTTCAATCTGAAAGAAAACAATGCTAAAAAGTAGCAAGAAAACATTTGAAGGCACATAACTCATTAGTAAAGAGTTCACAGACAACCTCAGAATATTCAAAAGTCATAAGAGTGGTGAATAAACTGCTTACATCCTTAGCGTGAAGACTAAAGGAAAAATCTAACAACAATAACATATACAACAACCATACAAGTGATACACAATATTAAAAGATGTAACCTGAAGCAACAATCTGTTGCTTCAAATCTGTTGCAAAAAGCAGGGAGGTCTCTATACCGGTCAGGCAACCAAAACAAACAAACAAAAAAAAGTAGGGGAGAATGGCACCTAAGCATAAAGTTGGCTTTGTGTTTTTCTTTTTTTTTCTTAGATATCAAAGTTAAATTGTTATTAGTCTAAAATAATGTATTATAACTATAATGTATTTTGTAAGTCTCATGGTAATCACAACACAAAAACTTATGAGACATAGTAAAAGTAAATGACAAGAAATCAAAATATACTACTAGAGAAAACCAACTACAAAGGAAGACAGTAAGATCAGAAAAAAGGGAAAAAAAGTCAACAAAACAACCAGGGAAAACGTAACAAAATGTCAGTAACAAGTCCCTACATATTAATAATGACTCTATGAATTAAATGCCCCAATTAAAAGACACAGAGTAGTTGAATAGATTATAAAACAAGAACCAACAATATGCTGCCCACAAGAAACTCACTCCACCTATAAAGACACACACTGAAAGTGAATAAATGGAAAAAGCTATATCATGCAAATATGCAGCAAAAAGAGCAGGAGAAGCTATACTTGTATCAGATAAAATAGACTTCAAGATGAGGAAAGTTAAAAAAAAAAGATAAAGGAAAGTCATTATATAATAAAAGGATCACTTCACCAAGAGGATGTAACAAATTCTAAATACATATGCACCCAACAATTACTACCAGACGTAATAGGAGAAATGGACTCCAACAAAAAACAGTTGGGAACTTTACCACCCACTTTCAGCAAAGGACTGATCATCCATATAGAAAATTAATCATGAAACATTAGAATTAATCTCCACTCTAGGCCAAATGGACCTAATGGACATATATAGAACATTTCATCTAATAGCTACAGAGTATACATTCTTCTCAGCAACACATGGAACACTCTCTAGAACAGACCATATGTTAGCTCACAAAACAAGTCTCAACAAATTTTTAAAAATTGAAATCGAATCAACTAACTTGTCTGACCACAATGGAATAAAAGTAGCAATCAATGACAAAAAGTCCATTCAAAACCCTACAAATAAATGGAAATTAAATAACATGCTCCTCCTAAATAATGAATGGATGAAAGAAGAAATCAAAAAATAAATTTAAAAATTCTGAGAGACAAATGAAAATGAAAACATGACATACGGGATACAGCAAAAGCAATTCTAAGAGGGAAGTTTACAGCAATAAATGCCTATATCAGAAAAGAAGACTTCAAATAAACAACCTAATGGTACACCTAAGCAAACTAGAAAAACAAGAACAAACCAAACCCAAAATCAGTAGGAGAGAAATAACGCAGGTCAGAACAGAAACAAATGAATTAGAGATTTAAAAAAAATACAAATTACAAAAAGAACACATTACAACTGATGCCACAGAAATACAACAGATCATAGGAAACTGGTAGAAACTACATGCAAACAAATTGGAAAACCTAGAAGAAATGAATGAATTCGTAGACACATGCAACTTACCAAGGTCGAATCATGAAGAACTAGAAAACCTAAACAGACCAATAATGAGTAATGAAGCAGTAATAAAAAGTCTCCCAACAAAGAAAACCCCAAAACCAGATGGCTTCACTGCTAAATTCTACCAGACACTTAAAGAAGAATACCAACTCTTCCAAAACCTTCCAAACTCATTCTATGAGGCTAATATTAACCTCATACCAAAACCAGAAAAAGAAACAAAAAAAACTCTACAAACCAATATCCCTAGTGAACACAGATGTGAAGATCCTCAACAAAATATTAGCAAACAGAATCCAACAACACATTAAAAAAATCATTCACTATGATCAAGTGGGATTTATTCCAGGGATGAAAAACTGGATATTCATATGCAGAAGATTAAAACTAAACCTCTGTCTCTCACCATACACAAAATCAACTCAAAATGGATCAAAGACCGTAACTTAAGATCTGAAACTATGAAATTACTGGAAGAAAACATAGGGGAAATGCTACACGAAGTGGGAGTGAGCAGCAAAGGCACAAGCAATTAAAGCAAAAATACATAAATGAGAGTACATCAAACTGAAAAACTTTTGCATACCAAGGGACACTGTCAACAAACTGAAGAGACAACCACAGATAAAGTGTCTGCAAACTATACATCAGACAAGGGGCTAATATCTAGACTATATACGGAACTCAAACAAATCAACAGCAAAAAAAGAACCCAAGTACAAAATGGGCAAAGGATATGAACAGATATTCTTAAAAGAAGATATAGAAATGGCCAACAGGCACATGAAAAAAATGTTCAACATCACTAACTGTAAGAGAAATGCAAATTAAAAGCACAATGAGGTATCATCTCACCCCACTTAGAATGACTATTATCATGAAGACAAAAAATAACAAATTCTAGCACGGATGAGGAGGAAAAAAAACTCTCCTGCACTGTTGTTGGTAGTGTAAATTGATACAGCCACTGTGGAAAACAGTATGGAGGTTCCTCAGAGAACTAAAAATCAATCTACCTTATCATCCAGCTATCCCACTACTGGGTATATATGCAAAGGAAATGAAATTGATATACCAAAAAGACACCTGCACTCCCATGTTCATCACAGCACTATTCACAATAGCCAAGAGATGGAATCAACCTCAATGTCCACCAATGGATGAATAGGTTAAAAAACCTGTGGTATACATACACAATGGAATATTACTCAGCTATCTACAAAAACATGATATCCTATCATATGCAGCAACATGGATTGAACTGGAAACCATTTTTTGATTATTGTTATTGTTCTTATTTTTACTGAAATGTAATTGATTATACAAATTTGTGGGGTACAGAGTTGAATATCAATACCTGTGTACAATTTGCAATGATCAAATCAGGATAATTAGCATATTCACATTAAAAATATAATCATTTCCTATGTTGAGGACATTCCATCTCCTCTCTTCTAGTCGTCTGATAATGTGCAATACATTATTCTTAACTATAGGTGCCTAGCTCAACTGTACATTAATATAGTTTATTTTTCTTAACTAGATATTTTATGTCCATTAACTCATTTCTTGGATTCCTCTCTTTGCCAGCTCTAGAAACCAGTTTTGTTCTTTCCTTCTGAAAGTTCAAGATATTACTCTGATTGTTTGTCCATCTGTCTATCCATCATTCCATCCTTCCTTTCCTCCCCCCTTCCTTCCTTCCTTCCTTCCTTCTTTCCTTCCTTCTTTACCTCACACTTCTGAGTAAGGACATGTGGTATTTCTCTCTATGCCTGGCTTATTTCACTGAGCATAATTTTCTCCAAGCTCATCCATGCTGCTGCAAATGACAGAATTTTATTCTTTTTATCGGTGAGCACTATTCCACTGTGTATGTATACTATATGTTCCTTATCCAGTGATGAACATTTAGTTTGGTTCCATTCCTTGGCTATTATAAATAGAGCTGCAATAAACATGGAAGTGCAAGTATCCCTTCTTCAACATGATGACTTCCATTCCTTTGGGTACATACCTCGTAGCAGGATTGCTGAATCGTATGGTGGTTCTATCTGTAGTTGTTTGAGAAAACTCCATACTGTCTTCTATAATGTTGCACTAACTCACAGTTCCACCAACAGTGTATAAGGGTTCCCCTTTCTCCACATCCTTGCCAGCATTTGTTATTCTCTATCTTTTTGATAATAGCCAGGTTTAACTGGGGTGAGATGATGTCTCAGTGTGGTTTTGATTTTCATTTCCTGACAGATGGAACTGGAAACCATCATATTAAGTGAAGTAAGTCAGGCACAAAAAGACAAATACCACATGATATCATTCATATGTGGAATCTTTAAAAAAAAAAAAAAAGTGGTTCTCATAGAAGTAGAGAGTAGAATAATGGTCACAAGAAGGGGTGGAGGGGAGAGCGGTAGACTAATGGGTACAAAACTATGCTATCTTTAATAATTACAAAGTTCAGACTGCTAAACCAAAGTCTCTAAAGTAAGAATGGAATGAACTAGTTAGTTCACAGCATATATCTTTGTTAATGGTACTCACATTTGGGAGAAGAATTAATTTTCTTCACTAACCATGAAAGGCCAAGTACAATAAGTGATTACTTTGTTTTTTCTGGTGATCCATTTTTACTTTTAAAGGGAAATGAAAATCTAAATAACAGCAAAATTTAAGAGGGAGTAGAAACAGTCAGTGGCTCAGTTCTCTGGCAAGTTACTCTACCAAATTGCTTGATTTATATTTAGAGGAAAATCCAAACCTCAGCAATTCCACCCTAATATTCACTTTCCCTTTTGGCTATATAGAAAAACTTTAAACATTTTCCCTCTCTAACTTTTTGATGTGCTCTCTGTAGTCCACTTTGCCAACACTAAAATGAATGTTCAACATCAAGCTCAGCATTCCTGTCCCACTTTGCTCTTAATTCTGCTAGCCACAGAGTTAAAAGGACAGGATTAAGAGTCATTAGACACAGTACTAAGGAGAATTAAAGGGCTTGTTCAAGGGGTATAACATCTGCTCCTCAAATTCCTGCCTAAACAACTAAGATTCCGATCAAAGAGAAGACAGGGAAAGCCAATCTGACAGTAAACTGGAGTCATGAGGAAGTGAATGTTCTCTCAGGGAGTAACTGTGACACCAGAGGAAGGCTTAGTGACATTGCACAATTCTTTCTCTGAAGTTATTCATGGGGCAAGTGGGAGTATATGAGTGTAAGTGGAGGGGAGTGGAAGGTGAAGATTGAGGATCCTTTTAAGTAGTTTTTGCTAGGCTAGCAAAACAAGCTGGGACATGCAAGACAGATAAACACAGCTGCTTGGGGTTGTCACTTGGGGCTCAGGAGCCAAGGTGTCCTGCTTTAGTGAAAAGTGCAGCAGAATGTGAATCAGGAGCCCAGGGATCCAAGTCTTTGCTCTGCTGCTAACCAGCTATGTGATGATGAGCAAGCCTTTCAGCTTCACTAGACTCAGTCTTCTTATTTTATGGAAAATTAGTAGATGAGACTCGATAGCAGCACTATACAGAGGTGCTCTTGAGCCACAGAGTTCATGGACTAGTTGTATAACTTTGGTGAGTCCTGGTTTCCTCCACTGAAAAATCAAGAGAAATAATACTTAGTTTATAGGATTGGGGTGAGGATTAAACATAATATGCATAAAGTCACCTGGCACAGTACATAAAAGAAGTAGTTATTATCATTACTTCATTTCCAAAGTCTTTCTAAGATTATGTCAGGGGCATGAAATCTTGGTAGATAAATGCAATGTTATTTCAGATTCATTACAAGTTGAGTTAGTATACATTTGGCACATTTTTTAACTATTACTAAAGAAATACTCAAGAGAAATGTTCTTACATCTTTCCTGATTTTCTGCACCCAGCCAAAAAATCTCAAATCCTATGTCAAATATTACTACTACATTCTTGGAAATGAAAGGCAATAATGATTAAATTGTTTTAGATTTGCATGCCATCTTCCTAAAGTATTTGATGAAATCGTTCCTTCCAAGTGTGGAAACAGGCCAAGAAAGCAAGAGACATGAGGCAGAAACCTCAGATTCCTATATGAGAATATCAGAAAATACTAATCTATTATACGCCAAAATAAATCATCAACTGCTTCAATATTTTACATTTTAAATTTAAGAATAGATTTCCAATGCAAAATTAAGAACATATCACCTACTGGCTTAACATACTAAAAATTAGAAAGCCAGCAGCAACAAAATAATATATCTGTCAAACAAAACTAACGTCCCTGAAAATTTCTATCCAGGACTATATATAATTTTACTAAAGTCAATTTATAATACTTTTTTCCCATTAAAATGCATATTCTTGTTTAGAAATGTGATAAAATTACTCTATCACTCAATCAGTACAGATTAATAGCTCCATGACTTTACATGATTTCACGGTCAAGTTCCATGCTAAAATAGAGTAAGTCCAGAGGCAAGGGACCTACTTACCTAAATAACATGTTTTCAGGTCTTCTGAGAATTAAGAGAAATAAGACCAAGAAAAGCCAGGTAATGAAGATGACTAGGAACAGCTAAGTCTTTGTTCTAATTATTCCCAACAGTTTCCTTTATGATAATATTGATATTAGGAATAACCCCCAAGTCTTAATTCTAGCAGCAGAGGAACAGGGGCTCAGCATTTAACAATGAATAAAATGTGTTGAGGGAGCAAACAGTGGAAGGGCCCTCCTTTAGACAGCCTCGTTGGAAAAGAGAAAATTAGGTGGAGACCTATACATAAAAAGGAGTTAACCATGTTTGTGGGAGGTAAAAAAGTAGCAGGTGGTAGGTTAGAAGAACATTCTAATCAAAGAAAACTGTGCTCTGCAAAAATCCTAAAGCCATTTTTCAAGAGCATACTAACAAGTGGGGAAAGAAACAGGCAAGGGCCACATCACAAAGGATTTTATAAAACACAGCAAGGTATTTGGGTTTTATTCAAAGTGCAGTAGAAAGACATCAAAGGGACTGAGCACAAACAGGGGAGAAAACCACAAAGAGACTGCTACAGTATTTTATAATCAAGGAAGACTTAAGGTGAACACTGAAGGAGGGGTTTTGAAGAGACCGGAGAGGCAGGAGAAGTACCTATATGGAGTACAGGTCTGGATGGAGAAAAGAGCCAAGTAATGGGGAAAGAGAGAAGAAGGGGTACTGAACTGACTGCAATGAAACCTTCATGCTGTGAAGTAAGAAATACACACAGTCAGAAAGATGACAACAATTACAAAATCCTTCAAAGTTCAGGAGAAGAATATAAACTTAAAGACTTCAGAAATGAAGGACTTGTGAAATGTCACCCAAAAATGTAAAAATATATTTTGTCAATATAAGGTTGATTCTGCAGAGGGTACAAGTAATAGGTCTTTAAGAACTTAAAAATAGGAAATATAATAGAAGAATTCTAAGGAAAATAGCGGCTTGAGGAATACGTGAGACTTCCTTATTCCAAACACCAAAAGAAATAACCTAGAAAAATCTAAAAATTGGAAGAAATGAAAGAACTATTGACAAGTAAAAACTATCCAGCAATTTCTATTAGGAAATGACCAGAGTGATTAGAAAAACACCTCCCAGAAACAGTACAACAGCCTCATGTGAAAATATCCCAGAAACCACGAATTTTTAGGGCAGTGTGTTCTCAAAGAAGCAAGGCTGCCCTTATGGAAACAGTTATTACAAACATTAGGCAGCTGGCAGCTAAAAAGGATGTTTAAGAGATGATACGGCGGTTGATAAAACAAAGACATACCAACTAGTCAGAAACCTAACAGAATAGCTTCCCAGAAAACAGAGCATCCATCACATAGAGAGGAGCCCCCCATAAAAGATTACTCCCAGACCCAGTCCCCTCAAAACTTCCTCAGACCACAGGCTCATTCCATTAACCACCAGCTAGTAAGTTTCAGAAAGTAAGGAAATGTAAGAAGAACCTATTCGACCAGGCAGGGAGAGTAAAGAGACTACAATAATAAGGAGTTGAGAAGAGATTTACAGTAGGGGTCAGCAAACTTTCTGTGAAGGAACAGATAAATATTTTAAGCCTTGCAGGCCATATACAATCTCTGTCACACATTCTTTTTGTTGTTGTTGTTTTCTGGGTTTTTGGTGGGATTTTTTTTTTTTTTGGTCCTACAACCCTTTAAAATTGTAAAAACAAAAATAGGTCAAGGACTGGAGTTGGCCCTCTTGGCCACATCCTGCCAACCACTGTTCTAGAACATAGAAGACAAAGAATATAGCTGTGGAATCTTTTTTAAAGGGGGGAAAAAAAAAAGATATTTACAGACAGTAATTGTAAATACAGATATTTACAACAGACAGTAGTTGTTTGTGCTGAAAATAAAATTCAAGAAAACATACCTATTTCTATTACATACAATGCTATAATAAATAAACTTGTTCCTTGGGGATTTCCACATTTGTGGGCATATCTGTCAGAGAAGTCCCTAAAAGTGGGTTACTGGGTCAAAGGCTTTCTATGTTTGTAATTTGGAAGAGAATACCAAATTGCCCTCTATAAGATGGTTCCAATTTACACTCCCACTAGCAATGCCTAAAAGTGCTTGCTTCTCCATATCTTGACATCAGAGTTCACATTTCACATCTTGATAGATATTATCAAATTGTTCTGGGGAAAAAAAAAAGTTCAGTAATTTATATCCACACCTTTGCCTTCTTCCCACATTGGATAGTACACATCCTGTTCACCTTTGCCCAACTTACAGGTGATAACTAGTACCTCATTGGCATTAGTTTTTCCTTCTTTGATTCTTACTGAAGTTGAGTATATTTTTCATGTTTATTGACCAGTTGTATTTCTTCTGCTCTTGTCTATTAATTCATTTCCTTTGACCAGTTCTAGTTTTCAAAACCCCCTTCCCTATTGATTTATAGAAATTCTATGTATTATAAATAGTAGCCCATTGCTTGTAATGTGTTGCAATTTTTTGTTTATAATTTTTTAATTTTGCTTATGATGTCTTTTCTGAAGTATAAAATATCTTTTTAATTATAAAAGCAATTCATGTTGCTTTGCTATATAATGTAAAAGCAAAAAGTGAAAGGTCCTCATTTCTCCCACATAATACACTTCCATTCCTAGGACATAACCTCTCAAATATTCCCTGGTAATTAAAAAACATAAATATGTATAAGTCATATATTACAAAAATGGGATAATTTTGAAAACCGCTTTTTTCCATCTAACAAATATTGCTGAAAATATACCTAAACAATTTTTTCAAGAAAACATGGTTTACACTAAAATAAACAGGAAATAGTCAAGGATAGAAAACAATATTTAAAAGTACTTTAACCCAGCTCTTCAAAAGACAGAGAAGAACATTTTATTGTTAAGAAAATGGAAAGCAAGCCACAGACCAGAATATTTGTTACACATGTCTTATAACGACCTTTATCAATGAACCCAAGAAAAGCAACCCAATTTTTAAAACAGACACTTCACCAGAAAGATACAAGTCATGCACTGCTTAACAACAGGAATATGTTCTGAAAAATGTGACATCAAGAGATTTCATCATCATGCAAACTTCATAAAGAGTACGTACACAAACCTAAATGGTATAACCTACTACACACCTAGGCTACATGGTATAGCCTATTACTCCAAACAACATAAATGTTGTCCATTGCTGACCAAAATGTCATACGCAGTACATAACTGTATATGTAAAGGACATACAAAGATGCTTGACAGCACTCATCATCAGGGAACTTCAAATTACTTCCCAATGACATATAACTACATACCTAAAAAAAATGGCTAAAATTGAAAATATTCATAATACCAAGTGTAGGTAAGGATGTGAAGTGACTAAAGCACTTTGGAAAAGTTGGGCAGTTTCTTATAAAAAATTAACACACTCAAACCATATGATGTAGCAATTCACACTTAGATATTTACCCAAGCAAATTAAAACACCTGTCCAACATTTGTTCTCTTCAGGCAGTCCATTCCTCAGGCTATCCTTTCCCCATTGTATATTTTTGGTACCTATGTCAAAAACCAGTTAGTTGTAAGTGCATGGGTTTATTGTGGGGTTCTCTATCCTATTCCATTGGCCAATTTGTCTGTTATGATGTCAGTACCATGCTATATTGTTTGTTACAGCGTTATAAAATATTTTGAAGTCAGAAAGTGTGATGCCTCCAACTTTGTTCCTTTTCCTCTGCATCCTTGCCAGAATTTATTTTTTGTCTTATTTATAACAGCCTTTCTAACTAAAATGAGATATCTCATTGTGGTTTTCCCTTGCATTTCTCTTATGATTAGTTTTACATGGCCCTTTACCAATTCCTTCCTTATTCCCCTCCCCCACCTCTGGTAACCTCAACTTGTTCTCTCCTTTTGAAAGTCCAGTGCATTATTGTGATTGTTGTATCTTTCTTTCTTTTTTAAAATTTATTTGTTCAGTTTTTTAGCTCCCACTTATGAGTGAGGACCAAAGGAACAGAATAGAGAACCCAAAAGTCAACCCACATGCTTACAGCCACTGTACTTCGACAAAGGCACAAAGAACATACATTGGGGAAAAGACTGCCTCTTCAATAAATGGTACTGGGAAAACTGGACATCCATATGTAGAAACTAGACTGGTACCTCTCACCACATACCAAAATCAACTCAAAATGGATTAAAGATTTAAATAAGACCTGAAACTATAAAACTTCTAAAAGAAAACATAGGGGAAACACTTCAGGAAGTAGGAGTGGGCAAAGACTTTATGAACATGAACCACAAAGCACAGGCAACAAAAGAAAAAATAAACAAATGGGATTATATAAACCTAAAAAGCTTCTGCATAGCAAAAGAAACAGTTAAACAGTTAACAGAGCAAAAAGACAACCTACAGAATGGGATAAAATATTTGCTAAGTATGCACCTGACAAGGGATTAATATCCAAAATATACAAGGACCTCAAAGAACTTCACAGTAAAAAAAAACAAAAAACAAAAACAAATAACCCAATTAAAAAGTGGGCAAAGGACTTCTGGTAAAGATGGTGGAATAGATGGTCCCCAGCATCACTCTCTCCCACAGATCAACCAATTTACAGCTATAAAAAAGCAACGACAGCCAAGCTGGGGCCTCTAGAGCTCAGGGGAAGAGGAGGGAAAAAGGAGGAGAGACCTACGTAGTGCATGAAGCGGGGAGAAGCCATGATGACAGAAAGAAAAAACCCATCCGACTGTTTCGAATCCCAGCCGTTTCCAGGCTAGAGCTGGTGAGTGCACAGAGGAGCTGGCAAAAAGCTGCAGCTGTGCCTTTCAGATGAAGTTGCTTGGAGGCAGCAGGGAAGAGGGCCTTGGTGGTCCCCAGGCCAGCAATACCACTATTAGGGCTCCCATGAACCCAGGTAGGAGCGAGGAGCCACAACAACTGAAAAAAAGGAGCCACTCAGAGGCTGGTGAGCTATCGCAAGGGACTGGAGCACAGCCTGTCCCATGGGAAGTGTTTGGAGCACAGGTAGTGGGAGAGACAGGCCCACCAAGAGAACACTGGGGCACAGCAAGGACAGCTGATCTGCCCCCAGTCAGCACAGGACCACTCAGAGGAGACTGGTCAGGAATACAGAACTGCACGGGGTGCAGTTTTATCAAAAGACTCAGGCCCAGACCAGAGTTTCTACACAACCCAGGTGCACCAGATCGCACCAGATCCAGAAGTACCTATAAAGTCCACCATTAAAACCTGAGCTGCACAAAAAGCCTCCCCTAGGGAATCAGCAGTAAAGCAGCAATTTAGCTCAACCACAGAGCTCAAGTACTGGTCCTCACAGGAAATTCCCCCATTTTAGAAGTAAGCAAAGGACAGCAAATTAGTTCCAGTGCAGAGTTTAAGTGGTGGGAACAGCAAATAATCCAATACAGAAGTGAAAGAAAAAACAAAGTACCCACAACAAGAGAAAAAGCTTGATATTAACTAGTAAAGGTCTCATTTCACCAAAGAATACCTATACCAATTAGAAGGACCAGAAGTTCCATGGGCTACCAAATCAGAAAGTTGGTAGGGCCGGTGCCTCAGCCATGCCCCTCGACACCCACAGCCAGTCCTGAGGGTGGGGGCCGAGGGCCTCAGCCACACACCCCCAACACGTGCAACCAGTCCAGCAATGACCACCGAGCCACCGCAGGAAGCACTCCAGGCTCTCCCGAGCTGGGGCAGTAGGGGGACAAGGGCATCGGTCACACACCCCCAACATGAGCAACCAGCCCAGCGACAACCACCAAGCCACAGCAAGAAGGGCCCTGGGTTCCTGAGCTGGGGAGGTAGAAGGTGAGGGCTTTTGCCACACCCCCCTGACATCTACACCCAGCCTGGCAATGACCAAGCCACCGCTGGAAGCCCCCCTGTGGGAATCTCCCCTGTGGGAATAAGGGGGCTGCCACAGGCCTTAATCCTGCCCCTTCTCCTTTCTCCTTCTTCCATCACATTTCGTTCCCCTTTCTCCTCTCCTCCTCCCTCCCAGCTGTTCTGCAACATCATAGAATGTAAAAAAGATAATATTAATAAAAATTTTTTTAAAATGGGCAAAGGAACAGAATAGGCATTTCTCAAAGGAAGATATACAAATGGCCAACAGACAAATGAAAAAATACTCAACACCACTAAGCATCAGGGAAATGCAAATTAAAACCACATTGAGATATCATCTCATCCCAATTAGATTGGCTATTATCAAAAAGACAGAGAATAACATACTGGCGAGGATGTGAAGAGGAATCCCCCTATACTACTGGTGGGACTGTACATTGGTGCAGCTATTATGGGATTAGTTTCTTGATTTCTTCTTTGGCTACTGTGTTATTGGCCTATGGCAAGGCTATTGATTTTTGTGTGTTTATTTTGTATCCTGACACTTCACTGAATTTATTTCTTAGTTCTAGTAATTTTTGGTGGAGTCTTATAGGGTTTTCTATGTGTAGGATCATGTCATCCGCAAATAGGGATAGTATGACTTTCTTCTTTCTGATTCTAATGACCATTATTGCTTTCTCTTGCCTTATTGCACATGTTAGAACTTCTAGTACTATGTTGAATAAGAGTGGGGAATGCTGACATCCTTGTCTTGTTCCAGATCTTGGAGGAAAAGCCTCCAGTTTCTGTTTTTTCAGTATGATATTAGCTGTGGGTTAGTTGTATATTGCCTTTGTTGTGTTGAGGTATATTCTTTCTAAACCTACATTGTTGAGTGTTTTATCATGAAGTGGAGTTGGATTTTATTGTGATGTTTTTTCTGCATCTATTGAAATGATCATGTTTTCTTCCCTTCATTCTGCTGACGTGATGTATCACTTTTATAGATTTGCATATATTGAACCATCATTGCATCCCACTTGATCATGTTGTATGATCTTTTTAATGTGCTGCTGGATTCTGTTCACTAGTATTTTGTTGAGGATTTTTGCATCTATATTCATTGGGGATATTGGTCTGCAGTTTTTTTCTTGTGTATTTTACTGGTTTTGATATGAGGGTAATGTTAGCTTGGTAGAATGAGTCTGGAAGTATCCCCTTCTCTTCCAGGTCTTATACTTAGATCTTTGATCCATTTTGAGTTGATTTTTGTGTATGGTGAGAGACAGGGGTTTAGTTTCAGTCTTCTGCATGTGGATATCCAGTTTTTCCAGCAACTCTCCTACATTGCTGATAGGAGTGTAAATTGTTATAATCACTGTGGAAAACAATATGGAGGTTCCTCAGAGAACTAAAATTCAATCTACCCTACAACCCAACGATCCCACTACCAGGTATATACCCAATGGAAATGAAATCAATATATTAAAAAGACACCTGTACTCCCATGTTCATTGCCACACTATTCACAATAGCCAAGAGACGGAATCAACCTAAATGTCCATCAACAGATGAATGGGTAAAAAAACTGTGGTATATAAACACAGTGGAATACTATTCAGCTATTTAAAAAAAATTATATCCTATCATTTGCAGCAACATGGACAGAACTGGAAACTATCATGTTAAGTACGTCTGGCACAAAAAGACAAATATCACAATATGACTTGTATGTGGAATCTTAAAAAAAAAAAAGCGTAGAGTAGAATTATGGTTACCAGAGGACTGGTAGGGGGTGAGAGTAGAAATATAGTTACCAGAGGGTTGGGGGGTGGGGGCAAAAAAGTGTTAGACTAATGGGTATGCAGCTATGCTATCTACCCTAAGTGAATTATTCTGCAGTATATGCATGTATTAAAACAACATACTGTATCCCACATGCATGTACAGGTAAATGTTAAAATATTCTGAGTCAAAATAAATAAACAAACAATCTAAAAAAAAAAAATTGGCCTGGCTCAATATGTTACCTATGATAATGATACTCATGATAAATATTACTATTATGTAAACAGAATATATCTTCTTTTTTCTTTAGAAAAACACTTATTTCTGTATTAAATAAGTATAGGCAGATAAATCTCAAAAGATATAAAAGGGTAAATAAGAATGTTTTCTTCCTCTTTGGGGGGGCGACTCACTGGTATGGGGATCCAAACCATGACACTGATGTTATAAGGCTGTATTCTAACCAACTGAGCTAACTGGCCAGCCTAAGTTTTCTTCTTTTTATCCTCTTGTATTCCTCATATACCCAGTTCGAATCTCTACAGTTATTGGTTTCTTGTGTACTTTTCCAGGAGTATTTTATACAGTATAAGTACATAGTATATGTTACTTTTTCCAAAGTTTTTTAAAACTATATACTATTCCATACTGTGCTTTTTTCACTTAATATATTTTGAAGATTGTCCCACAATTTAATCTATTTATTGATGCTTTAGGTCAGTGTTTCTCAAATTTGAACAATAAACGCCTTCCTTTTTATTGAAAAATATGTTTAGAAATCATTTTGTAATGATTTAAATTATTTCTATTATATTATTTAACTGAGTATGAGCATATAACTAGGCTCCTCATGCTTAAAAAACTATATACATAAAACTATAAAATCAAAATGAATTTAAAAGCACATACTAACCACTTTACATTCACAGGGAAGGCTATCATTAAAAAGACAGTAACAAGTGTTGACTACAATGTAGAGAAACTGGAACCCTTACATGTTGCTGGTGGGAAGGTAAAATGATGCAGCAGCGATTCTGGAAAAGAATCTGTCAGTTTATTAATACATTAGACATAAATTTACCATATGACCTAGCAATTCCAAACCTCGGTATCTACCTAAGACAGATGGAAGAAGCATATGGCCATCCAAAGACTTTTATGTAAATATTAACAGCAGCATTATTCATAAAAGCCAAAAAGTAAAAATTCAAATGTCCACCAACCAGTGAATGAACAAACAAAAGGTATTATATATACAATGGAATATTATCAGACCTTAAAAAGAACAAAGCACTGATGCATGCTGCAACATGGATAAACCTTAAAAACATTATGCTAAATCAAAGAGGCCAGACAATGGACCAAATATTATATGATTCCATTTATATAAAATGTCCAGAAAAAGCAAATCTATACAGATAGAAAGGACATCAGTGGCTGACTAAGGCTAGAGATACAGAGTAATCACAAATGGAAATAAGATGGGTGATAGAAATTAGATTGTGGTGATATTTGCACAACCCTGTAAATTTACTAAAAATTAGTGAATTATACTTAAAATAAGTCAATTTTATGATATGTAAATTATATCTCAAAGTGATTTTTAGAAAGTAAATATGAAAAAGAACCAACAAAATTCAAATTGATTTTAAGATGTTGTTTGCTGAAACAATATCATATAGAAGGAAACAATTTCTTTATTGTTGAATGAATTGATTATATCTCTCTACCCTACTCCACTAATCTGCCATCAGATCAACAAGTTAATGAATACTTCTGGACTGCTATAGAACATGCCTATTTCCCTGTGTTCCAGTGATGACTCAATTTTCTCATCAATTGTCTCTATTACAGCTACCATGAAAACTCCGTTGATACAGCACTCTAAGACAAAACAAGCTTTTGCTTGGCATCAATGCATCATCTATGTATGACATATAAGTCTCTGCTCTTTTATCATCAGGCAATGGCAAATGAAAGTAGCACTTTTTTGAGACCAAGGAATTTTAAACACAAATGTAAACAAATGCAAGCATTAGGGTCAGGCAAAACGATTATCAAAATGAGAAAAAAAATTTTTATTCAATGTAAAGATTTCATGATCCTCTAAGAATATGCTGCTGGACCCCAGTTCGAGAAGTTGTTGCAATGTTCAAATTCTCAGAAATTACTACAGTATTCAGGGCTATTTGACTTCACACAATGTTATCCATACAGTTGAACGGTTTCAGGTAGTGCCCATTCACAAAATGGCATTATAGACTGTCTCTATAATGCATGACCAAAAATAATCTTGTCTTCAATTATGAATCTTTGGTGGATTTTTGAAATGGAAATTTATTTCACATTCATAAATCAATTAAGAACAGTAGTTTTAAAGCAAGAAATAGCTGATGAAAATAGTAGATTTAACCCACTGAAAAAGTTTGAACATTTGATATAAATGGTTTACAGACTGCTGAAAATTATATCACATGGCAATTAAAACTGCAAAATTTTCTTCAAAAGCGAATATAAATAATACATGATCACTTGAATCAATACTGTGTATGAAATTGTACTGAGGGGCTGGCCAGTTAGCTCAGTTTAGAGCACAAACTTATAAAATTAAAATAATGGGTTGAGATCCCCATACCAACCAGCCACCAAAAAAATAAGAAAAAAAAAACTGTTCTTCATGTGACTAAATATTTAATTAATTTAATTATCCCAGAAATCAAAGGAAAACACCTGGGCCTATAAATCTCCAAACTAATCAACTAACTTGTTGATCTGATGACAGACCAGAAGGTCAGAGTAGAGAGATATAACTGATTTTCCACAACAAATAAATTGTTTCATTATCTAAGCCTTGTTGAGTTTCCTTTTCATTTTTTCATGTCAAATACCAGCAATCCTTTCTTTGTGTGGTTTTGATATGCATGAATTTCAGTTACTGTGGTTTACATAAACAATGCAAGCTTCCAACAACATGATTTGAATTTCAGTTACTATGGTATATTAACTGTGAGTGATTCATAAAATACAAAATTGGCTGCTACCTCTTCAGTCCAAAAATCACTATGTAAATAGCAGATGTGCATCCTGATCAATGGCCAATTATGCCATGTCTTCCAAAATCTTTTGGTGATTGATCACAGTACATGTGTAATTCAGTTCATGCACAGGAAGTGAAGTAGTTGTGTTGTCTCTTGTTTCCCACAGAAAAACTCATGTGGCATTCTACAAAAATGGATAAATGAAAGAGGAAAGCAATTTGACAATGTCAAAAATTTTAAATGGGCACAAAAGGCATTTCACTTCTTGCTATCTCCTATTCAGAAACACTCAGTTTACATATGTGTCCAATGAGGCGCAAAGATAATCATTTATTTTTAATAGTAAGAATGTGACCACAAACCTAAGCAGATGAATGAGAGAATATCTAATCAATGAGTGGCTTCCAAAGTATGGCCCTCAGAACAAGTGCATCAACAGCACCTGGAAATTTGTAAGAAATGCAAATTCTCTGGCCACATTCAGATTGAAAGAATTGGAAACTCTAAGATGAGGTCCAGCATATAACATTTTAACAAGCTCTTCAGATGGTTCTGATGCCTGCAAACATTTCAAAATATGCTTGTGCAGCACGTAAAAAGAATATAGTAGTATACATGTGATGATATTTAAAATCACAAAGCTATATTAAGTGGATAAAAAACCAAATTGTGGAATAATAAACATCTGCCACCATTTATAAAAATCAAACCTAGTATACTCATATACTGTTTACTGATAGGTACTTATATTTAATAATGACACAGAAAAACTTCAAAGAATATACACCAGAATGGAACCGTGATAACAACAGCCAGGAAAGAGATTAAAATGGTCAAGAGTGAACTTTAGTTTTAATTTCTATATGAGAACATAGTTATGCACTATTCAATTTATTAAGATGTTTTTAAAAGACAAGAATAAAGAGGATCTAGACATTTTTAAATGAGTGAAAGATATGAAATTATTAACTTGGACTACCTAAGTGATCCAAAAATTCTGTGAAGAATTTGATTCCATATACATTTTTCTGCATAGAGGATATAATTGAAGGGTCTGTGATACCAAGTATTCTGACTTTTGAACCTACATATGTAATTATGGATCTTATTTTTGAGAATACACGAGGAAACAGAGAAAATGAAAAGTAAGTGACTAGCAGACTGGATTAGAGAAAATATGCTACTAAATTTCATTAAATGGAATAAAGGAAGACTTTAAAAACTAGAGATCCATAAATCTAATATTAATACTGTGCAAAAACCCAAAACAAATTATTAAAGAGACTTCAAAATACTGGAAATGAAAGATGCACCATAAAACAAGCTGAACAACAAAAGTATTTTTTTTTAATCTGATTTTTAAGCTACAGGCAGCTGCTACACTCAACAGAAGGCAGGAGCATACCTGTGGTCCTAGGCAGGAGCTGCAAGCAGCACCCGCCACCTGGCAGAAGGCAAAAGCACACTAAAAACAGCACTTCCACACGTGGGGTTCCCACAGTCACAACCACTTCTGCCCCAAGGGCAGATCACCACCACAATAGCAGTCACAACCATTGTGCAAGTGGCCCGACATCCACTCGACTCCACTGACACAAGGAGAGTCACCAGTAGAGAACAGAAAAAGAAAAGGACGTCTCTCTCCTCAAAGCCTACTCCACAGTAATAGAAGAAGCAACTACTCTACCAGATGAGCAGACATCAATGTAGAGATGCTAGAAATAAAAAAAATCCAAGAAAATATGACAGGACCAAAGGAATACAGTAATTCTCAAGTACCAGACCCTTAAAGCAGGAAACCCTTGAAATGACTAAAAAGGAATTCTGAGCAACAATTTTAAGGAAACTCAATGAGATTCAAGAAGACTCAATAGATAACATAATGAAATAAGAAAAAGGATCCAGCATATGAAGGAGGAAAGTTACAAAGAGATTAATATCTTAAAAAAGAATGCAGCAGAAATAACAGAGCTGAAGGATTCATTCAATGAAATAAAAAAATACCTCAAAGCTTAAGTAGCAGGTTAGAGCAAACAGAAGAATTTCTGATCTAAAGGACAGTCTTTTCAAAATAACCCAGGCAGAGGCTTCCAGTCGAGATGGCAGAGTAGACAGTTCCTAGCATGGCTCTCTCACACAAATCAACCAATTTGCAACTATTAAAAAGCAACAACAGGAGGCCCAAGAGCTGCACCAGAACAGGCAGGGGCCACGTGCAATGGGACCCCCAGCCTAGGCCAGTACCTGCCACCCAGAGAGGCCTGAGAGCCGCCAGGACCACATGCCCCAAGTCAGCCACATTGGAACAGACAGGAGCCACAAGATGTCCAGCCCAGGCTAGTCCCTGCTGCCTAGAATTGGCAGTCCCTTCAGTATCCTGGCCAGACATCAGGGTGGAACGAGTGGACCGTGATACCCCCTGCTACAATGACTAAACACCAAAGGAAAGACACCAGAAATATGAAAAATCAAGAAAATACTACACCACCAAAAGAAAATAATAACTCTCAACCTCTAGATCCTATACAACAGCAAGTCCTTGAAATGACTGACAAGGAATTTCAAGCAACAATTCTAAGGAAACTAAATGAGATACAAGAAAACTCAGTTAGACAACACAATGAAATGAGAAAAAATATACCAGACCTGAAAGAAGAAATATACAAAGAAATCAATGCCTGAAAAAAAATGTAGCACAGCTTGTGGAGCTAAAGGATTCATTCAACAAAATAAAAAACACAACAGAGAGTCGAACCAGCAGGCTAGAACAAGCAGAAGAGAGAATTTCTGACCCTGAAGACAGGTTGTTTGAATTAACACAGGCAGACCAGGAAAAAGAAAAAAGAATTTTAAAAATTGAAGAAAATCTAAGAGAGATAAAAGACAATCTTGAGCATTCAAATATCCGAATCATGAGTATTCCAGAAGGGGAGAAAAAAGGAAATGGCATTGAAAACATATTCAACAAAATAATAGCAGAAAACTTCTCAGGTACAGGGAAAGTCACACATGTTCAGATTAAGGAAGCCCAAAGATCCCCAAACATATTCAACCCAAAAAGGTCCTCTCCAAGACATGTTATAGTCAAACTCAAAGAAAAAGAGAGAATCTGAAAAGCTG